>NW_022437172.1:317303-484124 GCF_009761245.1 Sapajus apella | reverse complement strand
GGAGGAGGGAGGAGGGAGGAGGGAGGAGGGAGGAGGGAGGAGGGAGTTCTGTCTTTTACCTCTTGATTTCCCTAAGAGCTGAGGTTTCTTCATCTGCTGCCTTGGGAACTCAGCCGGGCCCTTTTGCTGGAGCAGGATGTGTATGACGGGTAAACAAGCCATCTGTGTGAACCCTGTGGCTTCAAGCATCTCTGGTGTGAGGCGGAAATGGCTCTGAGCTATTCTGAGCGCTGGCATCTGGGTGCCCTTACTCAGCATCCTGGGACACCAGCTTTTGCACCTTCTGTGTCACTGCAACTGTAGTTCATTCTTTTACCACAGGCAATCCCAGGTCTGATGCCAGTGTTTCTTTAGGACACACCCATTCTACCCTATGGTGGCATCCCAAGTGTGTGGTGTCCTGGTTTAGGGGTTTGGGAGACAGGATCTCGAGCAGCTCCCCAGGAGCCTCTGTCTCTGGGTCCTCCATGGTGGGCGCTTGGAGGGAGTGAGCCTCGGCTGTGAAACTGGAATGAGTCTGGGTTTCCAGCTGATGGGGAGCTTTTATTTCTGATCTAGTATACTGCCCATTGGTTTCTAAATTACAGCTTTGCTGTCACCCTCTGTGTGTTACAGGTTTGGTTTCCAGGGCAGCAGGCTGAGTCTGCAAGATGGTTATTGAAGAACAGTGGAGGAGGAAGCTGGAGTGGCTGCAGGAGAGACTGGCCAGGGAAGCCCTCAGAGCTGTCCTGAGTGGGCTGGGGCGACCAGCCCTGGTCTCTCTCCAGCACAGGCCTTTTGCTGTGGCCCCTCAGAGGTGGGTGTTGCTGTGGGCAGTGCTCTTTGCAGCTGAGGTGTCCTGGAGCCAGCTGCCAGCGGCAGTTAACGCATCCACATCAGAGCCCAGATCGACTGTGTGGCCATGTTGCTAGAGGCTGGCCTTGCTGACCCTCCAGGGGTCACCCTCACTGACCCTCCAAGCCTTAGCCTCCACGTCCTCACCACCGAGGTCCTAGCCAGTACATTCAAGCTCCTTCTGTCTGCTCGGAGAACTCTTACTCATACTGTAAGACCAAGGTTAAACATCACCTCTGCTGAGCTGCCCATCTCTGACAGTCACCTTTCCAGCACTGGACCTCTGTTCCCCTCGCAGGGCTCCACAGCGCCTCCTTACTACCCATCCTGCAATTTACATTTGTCCTACGGAAATAATGTCTTGCAAGTCTGCTCCCCACCCTGCATTCACCAGGAGTCCCCTGGGATCAGACAGTCTTTTCTTTCTCCTTTCATCCTCGATCCCCAGTGCCATGCCTGGAACATGGAGGTGGCTCTTGACTTTGTTGAATGAATGAATGTAGGAGGGAGGCAAAGGGAAGGGGTGGTGGGGGACCCTCCTCCAGCCAAGCCGACTCCCTGGTGTCAGGGCCCAGACAGAGCCCCCTGCCCCCAGCCTGGGACCCTCACTGCTTCTGGCTCCTGTGGGCAGGAAGGGCCCCATCCTCAGGGGGCACAGTGGCTGAGGCTGCCAGGGAAACTATGACAGACAGGTGCAGCCACACCTGCTGACATCTCTCCTCCATCCTCATCCTCCTTGGGAGACCTCCCCTGGATTCTTAGTGGCCGGAGCTCTGTCAGCTTAACAAATGGAGCGAGGGTTACCTGGAGCCTTTCCTTCTTGTTTTAAACTCCCTCCTCCTGTCACCAGGAGGGTCTGAGAGCAGAGGAGGGAAGGGGACTCACCCCCAGGGTGAGGACTTTGAGCTCTCCCTCCCTTGGGCAGCCACCCAGCCCTTTAAAGGTTAATTGTGTTTATGTGACATCTTCAGGAGATTGCCGGGTTTGACAAAATGGAGGGAAGAGTGATTAATGGCTGGTGTCCTTGCTGCCGCCCCAACAGTGAGGGAGGCTCTGTCAGCTGCCCAGGAGCTGCACCGGTGGCTCCCAGCTTCTGCCTTTCAGCAGGCTTCAGGACAAGCACTCCTGGACCAAGAGGAGGCTGTCATTCTGCACTGAGGCTGGGGAGTTGCCGTCTTGGGAAAACCAGATTTCGCTCCAGGCCAGAGTGGATCCCTGTGGGACTGCAGGCAGAAGAGAACAGAAGTCTGTGACCCACTGAGGCTAGTTGTTGAACTTCATGACTTTTGCATCATGCCCTCTAATACAGTCCAACGTGTCTTAGTAGAACGATTATGTTTTAGGCTGTGCAGCAATCAAATAGTTCAACTTAACACTGGCCGGGTGCAGTGGCTCACATCTAAACTGCCAGCACTTTGGGAGGCCAGGACAGGAGGACCACTTAAGCCCAGGAGTTGGAGACCAGCCTGGGCAACACAAGGACACCCCACCTCTACAAAACATTTAAAAGTCAATGGAGTGTGGTGGCACTCAAGACTCAGGAGGCGGAGTGGGAGGACTGCTTGAGCCCAGTGCCTCACGCACTGCAGCCCAGGTGACAGAGCAAGCCCATCTCAGAACAACGACAACAGCAACATTTAATTCTCCCACCACAATTTACTTTTTAAGTGCCTCGTTGGAGGTGTGCTGGGCTTGCCTCTTGAAGTCAGGGCTCCATTTTGCTGTGGCATCAGGCACAGCCTGGGTGCTGAGTGGGCTTTTTGAGCAAATGATAAATGTGTGAAAGGTGACTCTCAGGGGCGAGTTCAGGGGAAGCCAGGTGTCAGGGGGAATGAGCAGACTCTTGCCCAGGAGGGAGTAGTCTCAACTGTGGGGAATGGGGGAAGCAGAGAATGGATGGGAGGGCGGGGAGCATGCAGCCCCCAAGACCTGGCACTCCAGCCAGCCTTGGGCCTCTGTTGCCATGTTTGGGGTCTTTGATACAAGCATTCCTGCAAGAGTGCCTTGCATGCCCTCAACTTTCCCATCGAGAAGGACAGGAAGTGAGTAGGTGAGTGGTCTGATCCTTCTTGACCCCCGTTTTTCTTTTCTTCCTTTTTTTTTTTTTTGAGATGGAGTTTCACTCTGTTGCCCAGGCTGGAGTGCAATGGTGCAATCTCCACTCACCTCAACCTCTGCCTCCTGGGTTCATGTGACTCTCCTGCCTCAGCCTCGCAAGTAGCTGGGTTTACAGGCACATGCAACCACACCTGGCTAATTTTTTGTATTTTTAGTAGAGATGGATTTTCACCATGTTGGCCAGGATGGTCTCAAACTCCTTTCTCTTTCTCTTGTTCTTTCTCTTTTTGGAGATGGAGTCTTGCACTGTCGCCTAGGCTGCAGTGCAATGGTGTGATCTTGGCTCACTACAATCTCCACTTCCCAGGTTCAAGCGATTCTCCTGCCTCAGCCTCCAAAGTAACTGGAATTACAGGTGCCTGCCACCACACCTGGCTAATTTTTTGTAGAGACGGGGTTTCACTATGTTGGCCAAGCTGGTCTCCAACTCCCGACCTTGTGATCCACCTGCCTCAGCCTCCCAAAGTGCTGGGATTACAGGTGTGAACCACCACGCCTGGCTTCTTTCTCTTTCCTTCTTCCTTTCCCTTCTCTTCCCTTCCTTCCTCTTTTTCTTTCTTCTCTCTTTCGTTTCCTTCCTTCCTTCCCTCCTTCTTTCCTCCCTCCCTCCCTCCCACCTCCCTCCCTTCCTTTCTTTTATTTCTTCTCAGTCTTGCCCTGTTGCCCAGGCTGGAGTGCAGGGAGCCGTTGGTCTTCTGGAACTCCACACAGTGTTCTACCCGTTGAGTTACAAGGAGGAAAGAAAGAGAAAAATCATCAGCCAGCATATGACTCAACTAGAGAGTGGGGTGAAATTCTAGGAGGATGGGAAGGAAGGTCTTTGGCAGGAGCCGGGCTGAAGTTATCTGTACAAAACATCTTCCCACACATAATCACCTCGACAAACACAGCTCATGCTCTCCCACACACTTGGACATGTGGGTGCATAGATGCTTGGTATATATTCTCCTCAGGCATGATTAGTTGGCAGCAGAAGAAATACTCACCAGGCCAGCTGTTTCAAAGCATTGCTAACATTTCTAGGTAAGCACCCTGTGCAAAGTCACTGCCTTCAAGAAATAGTTAAGAATACCTTCTAGGAAAGTGATGTATCAGAGTGGCTAAGAGCACAGGCTAGAAAGCTCTGGCTTGAATGCTGGTCCCCTGGGTATGAACTGTGTGGTCGTGGGTAAGTTATAACTCAGCTCTCCGTGTTTTTGCTGTCCTCATCTCTAAAATGTAGAAGATGCATTATGTGGGACTGATGAGAAATTAAATGAAAACACAGAGGTAGAGTGCTCAATACACGGTGCTCCTCGTTATTTGTATGTGACTCTGGAGTTTTACAGAGTACTGATACAATACAATAATCCTGGGAAATATTAAGACAGATACTGTTTCCCCCATTGTACCCATGAAGAAAGTGGTTCTTCTTAGAAATGGCCTGTATCTGCTTGTGAATGACAAGTGTAGGCTGGAACCCAGTCAGCAAATTGTCTAGGTTCCGCCTTCAAAATTTCTAGACTGATGCTTCTTGTCACCTCCACTACCACCACCCTGGTACAGGGCAGGCACCATCAGCTTCCGGCTCCTACCTGCCCTTCAGATTCCACCATTGCTCCCCTTGTGAAATCTCCATACAGCAGCAGGGGTGATGTTGTTAAACCTTAGATCACTCTAGGTCACACTCCAGCTAAAAGCTTCCAATGGGTTTCCAATCCCACTAGAAGAAAAATTCTGCAACCCTTTCATAACCTCCAAGGCCCTGCTGGATCCATTCCCATCCTATTCCCTGCAGCCACCTGCTCCAACACACCCACCCTGTTCCCTGCACGCGTTGGGTGTGTCAGGTGCAGTGCTACCTCAACACCTTCTTCCTAGAGTTCTCGTCCCCCAGCTCAATGGTTCATTCCCCCTCCTTCTACAGACCATTACTCAAGGGGCATCTCAGTAAGGCCTTTCCTGATCATGTAACTTAAAATTGCACCCCCACCCATAAAACTCACAGTCGCTGTTTTATTTTCCTCTGTAGCCGGCCTTCTAACATGGCATGTACTGCTGCTTTGTAAAGGGACATTTCGCATCCACTCGTTTCATGTCTACCTCCCATCACTGAAATGAAAGCCCCAGGAGGGTGGGTCTTTGTTTTTGTTTATTACCATATTCTCGGTGCTTGGAACAGAGCCTGGCATATACTGTAGCAGGAGCTCAACAAGTATCTGTTGGGTGACTGAAGGCTAGCTGGGTGCTCTCTCCACTAAACCACTTACTTGCCTTGACGCTGCAGCACACCCAGAAAAGCATTATCTCATCTTGGCAGGACAGCGTGTCTTGTGTGATTCAAATGCTAGGCTCTGAGTAAAACCAGGCTCACTAGGAGAGATGTCAGCAATGCTAAAACCTAAGACTCAGGTATTCAATCAGCCCCAGGATTGTCCCAGGAACTCCCAGTCGATCCAGAGGAAGGCAGGCCTAATAATGCCCTGAAGAGAAGGCTCTGGACCACCAGGACTTGAAAACATTATTCCAAGAGGAACCTCCCTGAGATCTGAATAAAACCTTTACTAACTGACAAGCTAGTAGCCAAGGGTGGGTTCAGTAAACGGAGATATTTAATATAGGAAGAATACATTTATTATAATTCTTTAGCTATATATATATATATATGGCTAAGGAATATAGCTAAATACAGCTAAAGAATACAGCTATATATAAATATATATAGCTAAATTATAATGTACATATAAGTTATAATAAATGTATATAAATAAATTCTTTAGCTACATATATACCTAAAGAATTATAATACAGGTATTCTTCCTTATTTTTTTAAATACCTATGTTTACTGAATATATATATAGATAGATAATTATAATACATTATAAAGGAATATAAAGAATAATACATTGTAATAAATGTATAGCCATAAACATGCGTGTGTGTGTGTGTGTGTGTGTGTGTGTGTGTGTGTGTGTGTGTGTGTGTATAGCTAAAGAATTATAATAAAACAGATTTTTTGGAGACAAATGTTTCTCTATTACCCAGGCTTGAGTGTAGTGGCATAATCTTGGCTCACTGCAACCTCCATCTCCCAGAATCAAGCAATCCTCCTGTCTCAGCCTCCCAAGTAGCTAGGGCCAGAGGCATGCACCACCACCCCTCACAAATTTTTTATTTTCGGTAGAGATGGGAGTTTCACTATCTTGCCTAAGCTGGTCTCAAAGTCCTGAGCTCAAGCAACCCACCAGCTTCAGCCTCCCAAAGTGCAGGGATTACAGGCGTGAGCCAGTGTGCCCAGACGAATTATTATAAAACAGATCTTTAAATCTTGATTCATTCAATAAATATCTTTGAGTGCTTATGATAGAGCCAGCACTGTGCTAGGCACAAAGGCTAAGGAGATCAAGACACCTTTCCTGCCCTCAAGATCTTGCTGACTAGTGGGAAATCAAGTCAACAGACAGACAGAAAGTGAGGGAAGTGGCGCGGCAGGGCTGAGCCAGTGCAGGTGCCACCAGACACATTAAAGAACCTAATGCAATCTTGGGGTTCAGAGGAGGTACCCCCAAGGTTTACTTTCCCTTTGAAAAATAATGGTGGAATGGAGGTAGTGGCAGTGATGCATACAGAAGTGCCTGGAAGGGGAGCATAGAGTACAAGGCAATGGAGCTGATGGTGAAGTGATGATGCAGACAGGAGCCAGGTCATGAAGGATAAAGAATACCACACTAGCCATGCAAAAATGCTTTTCCTGGCAAGTAAAGGATTCAAACTCCACTTCAGAATTGAGTAACTCATCTGAGCAAGAAAGAATCAATCATGATTAGCCCACTTCAAAGGGGTAGGGCCTTATTGACTGGCACTGGAAGATACTTGGACAAGGAGAGCGGGATGTGCCAAGAATCCAGGCAGAACCGTGTCCACTCTGCTCTCCAGCCAACCCTTCCAGTAGGGCAGCCACGAGCCACCTGTGGCTGTTCCAGTTAACACTCAATGTAAATGTTAAGGTTCTGTTCATCAGACCACTTGCCACATTTCAGGTGCTCAGTAACCACATGCAAGAGTCACTCCAAACCTACACTGGCTCAGTGGGACTGCCTATAAAAAGTAAATAAATAAATATCCACATGTAGCTAGTATGAATAGCTACCATATTGAATGGTGCAAAGAACATTTTCATCATTACAGAAAGTTCTTTTGGACAGCATTGCCCTAGATGTTGTTGCTTTCTGTACATTAGACTCAGGAGTACTATTGCCATGGGTGGCTCAGGCAGTCTTATAAGCACAGGAGAAATTGCAGATAAGCAGCACATGCCCACATTTCAGTCAACAGGGGATCACATGTATGACAGTGTTCCCACATGATTCTAAAATACTGCATCTTTACTGTACCTTTTCTATGTTTCGTTATGTTTAGATACACAAATACTTGCCATTGTGCCACAAGTACCTCCAGTATTCAGTACGGTGTTACAGCACACAGCCCAGGTGTGTGGCAGGCCGTGCCATCTACGTCTGTGTAAGTGCACTCTGTGATGTTCATACAAGGACACTGCCAACAATGCATTTCTCAGTGTGTACCCATCATTAAGTGGCACATGACTGTAATTGCTATTATAAATCACAGCAGACCCTTGAACAACATGGATCTGAATTGTGTGGGTCCACTTATACATGGCTTTTCTCCCACCTCTGCTGCCCCTGACAAGCAAGTCCAGATGAATTCTAAGTTGAAAGGCCTAAAATGGTATCAGAAAGAAGACAACAAATGACTGAACAAAAATATATCGATATATTAAACTAACCATATTTCAAATTGTTTTAAGTAAATGGCTAAATGACATAAAAAGGTGGTCAGTTCCAGTTGCATAATACATTAATTGAATACATAATTTTTTCTTTAAGAAGTTCATGACATTTTGCTGTGAGGCTGGTGAATTCTTGATCTCATTCTTGAGGTAAGCTCTCCATGATCTACGTGGGTGATTTCTGGTGTGTCTGTGTTAAGGTGGGATATAGGGACAATCCCACTTCCAGGTAATGTGACAGAACAGGAAGAGGAGTGGACCCTCAGGTGATGACCATACCTGTGTTCCACTCATGGTGGCAGTTGCCCCAGGGCAGGTTGATGGTGAAGCTGCTGAAGATGTAGAAAAGGGCCCAGGCCAGCACAATGATGTAGCAGACGTTGAGGACAATGACGATCATCTGGGGGGGCATAGTCAATGCCTTCGGGGAAACTGCAGAATTGGGCTAGGGACAGTGGACAGTGGTGGCGCATGCCTACAATCCCAGCTATAGTGGGACACTGAGGTGGGAGGGTTGTCTGAGGCTGGGAGTTAATTTACCATTGAGGAAAACAACTATTTTTGTAACTTCCTGTGAATCTACAATTATTTCAAAATAAAAATGTAAAGAAAATCCTACATATGGAAAAATAATGAAATTAAACACTGCGAATTTTAAATACTTGTGTCAAGATACAACTTTTATTTATTTATTTTGAGATGGACTTTCCCTCATTGTCCAGGCTGGAGTGCAGTGGCGTGATCTCAGCTCACTGCAACTCTGCCTCCCGGGTTCAAGCAATTCTTCTGCCTCAGCCTCCTAAGTAGCTGAGATTACAGGCACCCACCACCACACCCAGCTATTTTTTTGTATTTTTAGTAGAGAGTGGTTTCACCATGTAAGTCAGGCTGGTCTCGAACTCCTGACCTCAGGTGATCAGCAGCCTCAACCTCCAAAAGTTCTGGGATTACACGCATGAGTCACCCCACCTGGCCGAGATAGAATTATTAATGAAATAATTTTTCCTCATTTAAAGTTATCTTTTAAAATGCTTTATAATTGATTTAAATGTGTCTTAAAATACAAAGACATTGTTATGTATCTAAACCATATAGATAAAGCAGCTTTGCACTCTACTTAACTAACCTAAACCCTTTGCCCCATGCTTACTGCTGTTTCTTCCCCATTCTCTGATGGACCAGCTGACTAGCTCAGTATGCAGCCCACACAAACCAAGGGTTTAACATAGAGACTTATGATCTTATCCTAACCTCGGAACTGCTGCTGCATTACTCCAGTCATTCCAGAAAGGTTTATAACCACTAATGAAGATGCCGTGGAATCAGGCACAGAGCTATTCACCCTCAAAAATGGGGCAGATCTTCCTCCAGGCTGTGATACCTCCCTGGCTAGTGTACTGGCCTAGTGCTGTGTCCAGAAGGAAGAGAGGAATGACATAAAGAGGAAGATGAGGTAGGGGATGAAGAAGGCACCTGTGGTTAGAAAGACTGAGGAGTTAACTATGAAAATTTGTCTCCATTGAGGATGGAGATACATTTCTGTGGATTGTAACTTTTAGGAGAATATTTCTTTTCTGAACAAGAAGTCAGATTTCATTGTGTCTGAAACTATTCTTGAGTGGTGCTTTTGTGTCATCCTGGGTGAGCCTTCAGAAAGAGGAGGTCAGGAGTGGAGAGTCACTCCAGCAGAAGGGATATGGTGGTATGCATTTATCTTTTATGCTGGAGAAAAGACTCTAAAGGGAGTGGATTGGGTTTGCAAATTCTCATGTTGGACCAAGAATTTCTTATATTGTTCTGAATTATATAACTAAACACTTACTGAGTCTTGATTAGTTTGTTTTAGAAAAATAAACCATTTTATTAAAAAAAAAAAAAAAGAAAAGAAAACAGGCTGTTTATTTCCTGGGACTATCCTCATTATCCGCATTCACTTCTTCCCACTGCCAACCCACAGTGCCAGTTGGAACCTCGGAGGTAGAGAACACGCACAGCTGCAGGAGATAGCTGTCGAGATGTCTGGAACCATGACAGAGATCAAGAGTCACCGCATTACATAAGGTCTACATGGTCTCTTGTCTTTCTTCACTGCAGAGTTCCAGTCTGCACCTATTAAAGTTTGCTCCCTACTGAACAATCACTGCCTAACACACAACTTGTGGCAATAACAAGGAGCTTATTAAATAATGGATGCCTAGGAGCACTGGCACAGCCCACGGTCTAGAATTCTTTTCAAAGAAATCATTGGTGTTAATGTCAGGTAGTCTTTCAGCAGGCTGAAATCGTATTTCAGTCACTGTTATGATCTGAATGCATCCCATGAAGTTTGTGTGTTGGGAACTTAATTCCCAGTGCAACAGTGTTGGGATGTGGAGCCTAACCAGATGTGAGCAAGCCACAAGGGCTCTGCCCTCCTGAATGGATTAACGTTATTACTGTGAGAATGTGTTTGTTATTAAAGTGAGTTTGGGCCAGGCATGCTGGCTTACACCTGTAATCCCAGCACTTTGGTAGGGTGAGGTAGAGGATCATTTGAGCCCAGGAGTTCAAGACCAGCCTGGGCAACATGGCAAAACTCTGTCTCTAAAGAAAAAATAAAAAGTTAGCTGGCCATGGCCAGGCACGCCTGTAATCCCAGCACCTCAGGAGGCTGAGGTGGGAGGATTGATTAAGTCTGGGAGCTCGGGCCTATAGTGAGCTGTGATTGTGCCACTGCCCTCCCTCCAGCCTGGGTGACAGAGCAAGACCCTGTCTCAAAAAAAAAAAAAAGTGTATTTGGCTCTCTGTCTTTTGCATGCATACTCTCTTGCCTTTCTGCCTTTTGCCATGGGATGACACTCAAAAAAGGTTTTTACCAGAGATGGACTCTTTGCCCTGGACTTCTCAACCTCCAAAACTATAAGAAATAAATCTCAGCTTCTTATAAATTACCCATCTCAGGTGTTTTGTTGTGGCAACACAAAACGAACTAAGCCAGGAATCTGTGTCCCTCTGTTTTTATAAGTATTGGCAGAGACAAGACTACTGATGTCAGATATTCTGGTATTTTCACTACCATGGACCTCTCATCTGCTGGCAAAGTGGACAGGCGAGTTCATAGGATATAGTCAGCAGAGAAGAGAGAACTGGACAGAGAGGAAAATCTGCTTATCTGCAGAAGGTTCCCCTCAAGCTTCAACTGAGTACTAGTCAGTGCATATGCGTGAGAACACTGAGATGAGGGAAAGAACCATCCAAAATGATTGAAAGTAATGGTGCTCACATACTGCTAGACAATAATCTCAAGATTCACCAGGCATTAGGCAGAGTACGCAGAAGGGCATTTCCTCAGTAATGGGGAATAATTATCCCTAGACTGAGTACACTTCTGGTCCTACCTAACAAATCTTAAAAGCAAGACATAAAAAGATCAAGTAACTTCACTGGTCCAAGAACAGAGCTCAAGAATATTTATTGAAATATGAAATTGGCCAGGTGCGGTGGCTCACTCCTATAATCCCAGCACTTTGGGAGGCCGAGGTGGGCAGATCAAAAGATCAGGAGTTCAAGATCAGCCTGGCCAACATAGTGAAACCCCGCCTCTACTAAAAATACAAAAATTAGCCAGGCATGATGGCGCACACCTGTACTCCCATCTACTCTGGAGGCTGAGGCAGGAAAATCACTTGAACCCGGGAGGTGGAGGTTGTGGTGAGTTGAGATCACATCACTGCACTCCAGCCTGGGCAACAGAGTGAGAATTCATGTCAAAAAAAAAAAAAAAAGGATATATGAAATTATCCAGCAACCCATAAAGCAAAAATATTACCAGGTCTGGTATTCAATCAAAAATTACCAGGAGAGCAAAGAATTAGGAAAATGTTACTCATAACAAGGAGATAAATCAATCAATTGAACCTTACTCATTATTTACACAGATGTTACAATTAGCAGATGAGGGCATTGAAAAATTATTATAACTGTATTGCATGTGTTCCAAAAGTTAGAGACATAAAAGATATTGAAAAAGACCCAAATAAAACTTCTGGACATGAGCACTACAATGTGTGAGATGTTTAAAAAATACATTGGATGGAATTAATGTTAGTAGGCAGAGCAAAAGAAAATATTAGTGAACTTTAACTATAGTAGAAACTATCCAAAATAAAACACAGAGAGAAAAAAGAAAATTTTTGCCTGGTGCTGTGGCTCATGCCTGTAATCCCAGCACTTTGGGAGACTGAAGCGGGTGGGTCACCTGAGGTCAGGAGTTCAGGACCAGCCTGACCAACATGGTGAAACCTCGTCTCTATTAAAAGTACAAAAATTAGCTGGGTGTGGTGAGTGTCTGTAATCCCAGCTACTTAGGAGGCTGAGGCAGGAGAATCACTTGAACCTGGGAGGTGGAGGCTGCAGTGAGCTGAGATCGTACCACTGCACTCCAGCCTGAGCAACAGAGACTCCATTTCAAAAAAGAAAAGAAAAGAAAATTATAAAAAAGAACAGGTATGCATAAGTGGTGAGACAGCTTCAAATAGTTTAATGTAATTGGAGTCTGTAAAAGAACTAAAAGGGTGAGAAAAAGCTTGAAGAAATAATGACTAAAAATTTTACAAATTTTACGAAAACTATAAAACTACAGACCAAAATGTTCAACACCACCAAGACAAAAGAAAATGAAAAAAATAGGCCAATGCACATCATAATCATATTATTTAAACCATGTGGAGTTTTTAAGGGAAAACCTTAAAAGGCACCAGAGAAAAAGGACACATGTACAAACAAACAAAGATAAGAATAACATCAAAATAAACTGAAAATGAATGAAAGATGTAAATGCAAGATGTCAAACTATGAAAAGCATGCAAGAGAACCTAGGAAATACCCTTCTTGACAGAGGATTTGGCACAGCATGGATATGCCTAAGTCTCCAAAAGCAAGTGCAACTACAATTATTGGCAAGTGTGACCTAATACACAAAAGAGCTGCTGCACAGCAGAAGAAATTACCCACAGAATAAACAGACAACCTGCACAATGGAAGAAATGTTTCCACGTATGCATCTGATGAAGTCTAATATCCAGGATCTACCTTAAAAACATTAAGCAAATAAATCAGCAAAACAAAAACCCAATGAAGAAAGGGCAAGGGGCATGAAAATATGCATCTCAAAAGGCAGCTTACAGCAACAAACAGACATGACAACATTTCTCTACCACAGTAATCACCAGAGAAATGCAAAGCAAAAGGCCCATAGATAGTATTTCACGCTGGTCAGAATGGCGATTATGACACAGTCTGCAAGAATGAATGCCATCAAGGCAGAGGAGAGAGGTTGCTGGTCTGCTGTTGGTGGAAATGCAGACTAGTTCAGACACTATGGTAAATTTAAACCCTGTGGGAATTTCTCAAGTAACTTCCTCGACATCGTTAATCCTCACAAAAACTTCCATGAAAACCACACTAAGATTCCGTCTCATTCCACTCAGAATGAATACTACCAAAAACAAAACACAAATTTTTGAAGGCTCCAGCCAGTGTACACTTACAGAAGGGCAACCTCTTAAACACTATTGATGGGGATGTAAATTAGGATTCACACTATGAAAACCAGATAGAGGTTCCTGAAAAAATTCACAGTACAACTACCAGGTCAGCTAGCAGCCCCACCACTGGTTCCACATTTAAAGCAGTTGAAATCCCTAGTTTGAACAGAGCTATCTGCCTTCCCGTGGGAACTGAAACACTTGTAACTGTGGTCAAGATACAGAACCAATCTACCTGTCCATACACAGCAGCAGGGATAAAGAAACTGCTATACAGATACACCACGGAATATATTTCAGCCATAAATCTTTCAGAAATCCTGCCATCTTCAGCCACATGAAGAAACCTGGTGAACAACAGGTCCAATGAATGAGCCTGCTAGACAAAGTCCCATTCCATATATCTCAGGCATGTAGGCTGAAAAAACTTTATTTCCTAGAAGTAGAAAGTTCAATGGGCATTACCAGAGGCTGCTGGGGAGATGGAGGGGGTCTTGGAAGGAATCAGCAACGGGTACAAAGTTACACTCAGATGAGAGGAATCAATTCTGTATCAAAATTTTCCTTGTACCCTCTAATAACGTTTAGTGTATGGCAAACAGTATTTTAAGAAATATGAAGAAACAATGCTAAAATTTATGTAGAAATGCGAAACACCCTGAATTTCCAAAGCTATCCTCAGAAATACAAACCATTGTGGATGCAACACATTCCCCGAGTTCTAATTAAATAAAAATCTCTAATTAACCAACCTATATATTGCTGGCATACACAGAGAAACACAGAGCAGTGAGCAAAATGAGGGCACAATAATAAACACAAATAACACTATGTACACAATAATAAACACAAATTTATACAGAGTGAACATTTTTCAAAACACCACCAAAATGACACAATAGGGAAGGTTTTCAAAACTAGCTATCCACATGCTAAAGAATAATATAGGACTCTTATGCTATTAAGTGTGCAATAATCAACTGAAAAAGATTAAAAGATTCTATACAAAACTTGCAACCATAAAGCGCCTACAAAGACAACCTCAGTTATGGATGTATTTAGAGCAACTTGGATGTATGCTCACGGTTTACAAAAAGTGACAAAAATACATGGGAAAAAAATCACTGACAATGGACTGCTTTGGTAGTGATTTTTTTTTCTTGATTAATAACCAGCAGCACAGCTAACCAAAAAATTATGCATATGTGGGACCACGTGAAACTGAAGAGTTTGTACCCAACAAAGGAAAACAGTGATCAAAATGAAAAAGCATACTAAAAATTATTTGAAATTTTGGGCACACAGAGTGGATAAGGGGTTATTTTTGAAAAGGCACAAGCCAGTAACACAGCCACCTGGCAAAAAAACTAAACAACAGAAAAATAACCAGATCAAAATTGGGCAAATAACCTGAATAGATACCTGTGCAAAGACAGGAAACTGAACCAATGATTACAAAATCGTGGTTAACATTACTACTCATATGCAATCCCAGCACTTTGGGTAGGCTAGTTGGGCGGATTACCTGAGGTCAGCAGTTTGAAACTAGCCTGACCAATATGGTGAAAGCCCATCTCTACTAAAAGTACAAATATTAGACTGGCATCATCGTGGTGGGCGTCTGTAGTCCCAGCTACTCAGGAGGCTGAGACAGAATTGCCTGAACCCAGGACATGAAGGTTGCAGTGAGCCGAGATTGCGGCACTGCACTCCAGCCTGGGCGACAGAGCCAGACTCAGTTTCTTAAAAAAACAACAAAAAAAATAGAAATGTGGGTGTGATTTTAGCAAAAGGGAACTCACACACTCTAGATGGAAATGAAAATTAGGATACCGCAGCTCAGAGCCCCGTGGGGTTCGGAGGGACCCAGGTCCCCGGCTTCACCACGGCTCAGGGCCTGTGCACTCCTAGACACTGGATGCGGGTCAGACGCGGGTATAGCCTTCCTGGCAGGCTTGTGGACGCTGCCACGGCCGGGACCCTACAACCGCCCCCACACGTACGACTGGGGCCCAAATGCCCACAAAGAAGTCAGGGCAGGAAAGCAGGGAGCCATGTAGGAGAAGCAGGGAGGTCTGGAGGGTTCCCGGTGGGGTACGAGTCCCCACCGCTTACCGCAGGGACCTGCCTCCTCCTCCTCCATCCCGTGGAAGCCATCACGGCTTCTCTGAAGAAACTCGCTCTGACCGCGCCGCCGCCTCTCCTCCCTCCGACCGCGCCGCCGCCTCCCCTCCCTCCGACCGCGCCGCCGCCTCCCCTCCCTCCGACCGCGCCGCCGCCTCCCCTCCCCGGACCGCGCCGCCCCTCCCCTCCCCGGACCGCCCCGCCGTCTCTCCTTCCTCTGATCCCCCCAGCCGGATCCTCGCAGGAAGCGCGCTCTTGGCTTCCGTAGGGCACGCAAGCCTGCAGCGCCCCGCCCCTCAAGCGGAAGCGCCACCCCCTCTTAAAAGGGCCGCGGCTCGGCCTGGTCGCAAGCGCTTCGGGTTCCAGCCCAGGCTGAGCCTCTGTCCAGCCGCAGCGGTGAGCCAAAGGCCTCCTGTCTCTCACCCTCCCTGGCTCTAGGGCCCTAGAGGTGGCAGGAGTGGAGCCCTGGGACCCCAGCCCCGAGATCAGCCCCCTTTGCCTGGGGAGCGCCCGCGATCTGCCCCTGCTTCCTCTGGACCTCACGAAGGAAGCGGCCTGGCCGGAGCTCTGGGCGCCTCAGGATCCAGGGCGGGCTCCCTTGCCCCTCTGCAGAGGGGACCCAGAGAGCCACGGGAAGCGGCGGGCTGGAGACACAGTCCCAGGGCAGCAGGGCCTCCTCGGCCTCCCTGTCCGCACCCGTCCTGTGGGAGCCCGGGGGCCTCGCTAGGGCCCAGACACCGCGGCCTCACCAGGGCTGCCTGGGTCACCCAGCTCCCCGGGAGACAGGCAGGGGCCCTGGGGCCCAGCGCTGCCCCACCTCAACTCCATCTTGGGTCAGCGCCCTCAAAGGGCCCTGCGGACTGGACCCAGGCCCACCCCCTTCTGGGGGAGAGGGACTGGCCTCGGCCTTGGTGACACCCACAGGTGGGTCAGTGCTGACCTCTCCTGGGGATCTAGGGGTGAGGTGGGGGATTTCCAGCCACCTCTTGAAGCTCGCTGAGCGCCCCACCCCAGAGAGCATGCAAGAGCAAAGAAAAGGAAGGAGAGCCCTAATATTTTCAATCTTTCAACATCCCACTGACAGCTTTAGACAGATCATTGTGGTGAAAACTAACAAAGAAATTCTGGACTTAAACTTGACACGACCAATTTGACCTGACAGAGTCTTGTTATTTTATCTAACTTACCATCTGTCCTTTTTAGGTGGAGTTGTGCTGACCATTTATATTGAAGCTTAATATTATATGTGCGATTTTTATCCTGTCATTGTTTTGTTAGCTGGTTGTTTTGTAGACTCAATTGTGTAGCTGTTTTATACGGTCTTTGGGCTATGTAGTTAAGTATGTTTTTATGTTAGTAGTACACCATGCAACAGACACAATATTCCACATGTATATTCTTCTCATCTGCATATAAAACACACTATAAGATTGATTACATGTTTGGCCATAAAGCAACTCTCAATAAATTCAAAATAGTTAAAATTAGACCATACTCTCAGACTACAGTGTAATAAAGATATACTTTAACACCAAGAATATCTCTCAAAACCAATTACATGGAAAATAAACAACTTGCTCCTGAATGACTTTCTCATAAAAAATAAAATTAAGGCATACATCAAAAATTCTTTTAAATTAATGAAAACAGACAAAACATGCCAAAATTTCTAGGATACAGCAAAAGTAGTGTTAAGAAGAAAGTATAAACTTTGCTAAATGCCTACATCAAGAGGATAGAAAGATCATAAATTAACAATCTAACACCATACCAAATGAACTAGGTGGACAAGAACAAATTAACCTTGATGCTAACACAAGAAAATAAATAAAATCAGAGCAGAAATGAATGAAACAGATGCAAAAAATTTGTAGAAAAGATCAACAGAACCAAGTTTGTCCTTGGAAAGTATAAAGGCAATTGATAGACTGCTAGTTATATTAACAAAGTAACAAAAGGAAAGACCAAACTAAGCACAATCAGAAATGGCAAAGATGACATTACTAATGATTCCAACAAAAATGCCAAATATCTTCAGGGACTATTGTGAACAACCTATGCACACAAACCAGAAATTCTAGAGGAAATGGATAAATTCTGAAAACATACAACCTCTCAAAAATGAATTAGGAAGAAGTTGAAACCCTGAAATGTCCAATCTTGGGTTGCAAATTGAAGCAGTAATAAAAACCTACCAAGCAACAAAAGCCCAGGACCAGATGAATTTACAGCTGAATTCTACCAGATATACAAAGAACAGCTGGTAGCAATTCTGCTGAAACTATTCCAAAAAACAGAGGAGAGACTTCTCCTTAACTAATTTGTGAAGCCAGTGTCACCCTGATATCAAAACCTAGAAAAGACACAAGAAAAAAAGAAACCTTACAGGTCAATATCTTTGATGACCATATACCCAAAATTCTCAACAAAATGCTAGAAAACTTAATCTAGCAGCACATCCAAAAGTTAATTCACCATCATCCAGTAGATTTCTGGAATCAAAGGTTGTTTCAACATATGCAAATCAATAAATGTGATTTACCACATAAACAGAATTAAAAACAAATGATCACCTCAATAGATGCACAAAACGCTTTTGATACAATTCAGTGTCTCTTTGTGCTTTAAAAAAAGAGAAAACCTCAATAAAGTAGGCATCAAAAGAACATACCTCAAAATAATACGAGCCATCTATGACACAGAGCCAATATTATACTCAATGGGCAAAAGCTGGAAGCAGTCCCCTTGAGAACTAGAACAAAAACGATTCCCATTCTCACCTCTCCTATTCGTTGTAGTACTGGGAATCCTAGACAGAGCAATCAGGCAAGAGAAAGAAATAAAAGGCATTCAAATGGAAAAAGTCAAAAATTGCAAGCATTTCTATACACGAATAATAGACAGCCAAATCATGAGTGAACTCTCATTTACAATTGCTACAAAGAGAATAAAATACATAGGAATACACCTAACAAGGGATGTGAGGGACCTCTTCAAGAACTACAAACCACTGCTCAAGGAAATAAGAGAGGACACAAACAGATGGAAAAACATTCCATGTTCATGGTTAGGATGAATCAATATCATGAAAATGGCCATACTACCCAAAGTAATTTATAGATTCAATGCCATCCCCATCAAGCTACCAATGACTTTATGGAATTGGGGAAAAAAAAAAAACCCTTAAACTTCATATGCAACCAAAAAAGAGCCTGCATATCCAAGACAATTCTAAGCAACGAAAAAAAAAGCTGGAGGCATCACACTACCTGACTTCAAACTATATTACAGACACTTTTCAAAAGAAGACATTTATGCAGCCAAGAAACATATTTTAAAAATCTCATCATCACTGGTCATTAGAAAAATGCAAATAAAAACCACATTGAGACACCACCTCACTCAATTTAGATTTAGAACGGAGATCATTAAAAAATCAGGAGACAACAGATGCTGGAGGGGATGTGGAGAAATAGGAACACTTTTAAACTGTTGGTGGGAGTGTAAGCTAGTTTAACCATTGTGGAAGACAGTTGTGGCATTCCCTCGGGGATCTAGAAACAGAAATACCATTTGACCCAGCAATCCCATTACTGGGTATATATGTAAAGGATTATAAATCATTCTATTGTAAAGACACATGTACACTATGTTTATTGCTGCACTGTTCACAATAGCAAAGACATGGAACCAACCCAAATGCCCATCAATGATAGACTGGACAAAGAAAATGTGGCACATATACACCATGGAATACTATGTAGCTATAAAAAAGGATGAGCTTATGTCCTTTGCAGGGACATGGATGAAACTGGAAACCATCATTCTCAGCAAACTGACACAAGAACAGAAAATCAAACACTGCATGTTCTCACTCATAAGTGGATGTTGAACAATGAGAACACATGGACACAGGGAGAGGATCATCACACACTGGGGCCTGGGGGTGGGGGGCTAAGGGAGGAATAGTATTAGAAGAAGTACCTAACGTAGGTGATGGGTGCAGCAAACCACCACCAAGGCACGTGTATACCTGTGTAACAAACCTGCACGATCTGCACATGTGCCCTAGAACTTAAAGTATAATAATTTAAAAATTTTTTAAATAGCTCTACAATTCTGGAATATGAAATAGTTTTCATCTTAACCACAGCTGATGAAAGGCAACTTGCCAAAGAACACATCTGGTTAAAGTGGCCTGAAACTTAGGAAAGGACTGACCTGTAGCCCTGGCAACAAGCAGCCCCACTTGTTTAAAACCAAATGGCCCTATTTAAAAGAGGGCAAAAACATGCACAGAGGCTTCTCAAAAGAAGACATATAAGTAGCCAAAAACATTTGAAAAATTGATTATTGTCAGAAAAACGCAAATAAAAACTATAATGCAATACTATGTCACACAAGTGTGAATGACTTGTTAAAAAGTCCAAAAATAACAGATATTGGTGGGGTTCCGGAGAAAAGGAAGCACATATACTGTTGGTGGGAGTTCAAGTTAGGTCAGCTACTCTGCAGGGAAGTTTAGAGATGTCTCAAACTACTGAGTTGAACTACCATTTAACCCAGCAGTTCCATTATTGGGTGTATACCCAAAGAAAAATAAATCCCTCTACCCATACATACATGCACCCTTGTGTTCACTGCAGCACTGTGTACCAAAGCAAAGACATGTAATCAATCCAGGTGACCACCAACTGTGAAGCAGATAAAGAAGGTGTGGTACATATACAACATGGAATACTATGCAGCCATAAAAAAGAATAAAATCATGGCCTTCGCAGCATGATAGATGCAGCTGGAGGCCATTATCCTAAGTGAACTAATGCACAAACAGAAAACCAAATGCCACATTTACTCATTCATAAATAGAAACTAAACTTTGCATACACATGGTTGGAAAGATGGGAATAGACACTGGAGAATACAACCTGGGGGAGAGAGGAAGTTAAGGTTTGAAAAGCTATCTATTATGTACTATCTTCATTGCTTGGGTGATAGGTTCAATCATACTCAAACCTCAGCATCATACAATATACCTTTGTAAAAAACTTGCACATATACCCTCTGAATCTAAAACTGAAACTATAAATGAAGGAAATGAATATGAGAGCTTTCATATTTGTATGACTGGCTGGCTTGGCAGATAAGCTTGAAACTCAGGAGGCACAATTGGAAACCTTAACTTACCACATTATGTTACTGTTCGCATTCTGCATTCATCCACTTAGGTTAATGGACTCTAGCTGGATCCATGTTGCTGCAAATGACATAATTTTATTTTTTTTATGGCTGTATGATATTCCATGGTGTATATGTACCATATTTTACTAATCTAATCCACCTAATAATTGGGATGGCCAGCAATGGACATTCCAAGTGTTTCCTCATGGCTGTCCTCATAGACCCATTATTTTTGACTGAATAATTGTTGAGAGATTGAATTTAACACCCACTGCCACTTGCTCTTAAACAGTTTTATTACAAAAAATTGATGAGATTATGCTAACTTCTGAAGACTTGTCACTTCTACAGCAATACCTTGATGCCTTGTGCAATCTTCTACAATCTAAAGCATGGGCAATGAACCCACAAAACATGCAATATCCAGAACTTTCTCTAAGGGTCTTGGGGGTTACTTGACTGGACAAAACATGCCTTATCTCAGGTGCAGTCATTGACACAATACAACAATTTTCTATGCCTATAAAAGTTAAACAGTTACAAAGTTTCCTAGGTCTTCTAATGATACTGACAGGCTTTTATTCCACATTTAGCTCAATGTTTGTGTTCATCATTCTCACCAGTAAAGAAGGGGTCTTGTTGGTGCTGGGATAAAGAACAAGGGGATGTATTGAGAAGGTTAAAATATACATTGTTCAGGACAAGTCTTAGATTTGCCCATTGGCAGGATACCAGTATCTTTAGATGTGACCATAAGCCCAGAGAGGACAAGTTGGGCCCTCTGACAAGTCCAGCATTGGGAGAGTAGTTACTCTAGAATTTGGGTCACAATAGTGAAAGGGTGCTGAAACCTGCTATTCCCCAATTGAACAACAGGTACTGGGGGTATATATGTACTTGCAGCAAGTTGAAGCCATAGCTGCTGCTTTGGTAATGGTGCTTTGGTAACTGCTTTGGTACCTGCTCACTGGTAACAGTGAGAACAGGTCTCCACATCAAGGGTGGGACAGAGACTTGTCAGGCCTGCCTCAGCCTCTGCCCAGGCCTCCACTTTACAAAAGCAGCTTGTATACCTAAAACAATGTAGTGCACTCTCCATGAGTCCCTTGGGAGGTGAACTGCATGCCATATTAGGGCCAGTATGCTCTAACACCAGTGCTTCCCCTATTGTGGAGCCTCCACAGGAGATACCTCCAATGGTGCATGAGACACAGCCCCCATTCCTGACAATGCTTTGTACTCACATCGGTCAAGCTGAAGTAACCTATGTGTATGGACAACAGTAGCTGTCAACTAGCAGATACCATATGATTTGAGACAAGAGTGCAGTAAAGTAGTCACTAGGCAGAACTTTGAGCTGCATGGTTGGTTTGTACTTAGGAGCCATCATCTGTAGCTTTTTGTACAGACAGTCAGTTTTCTGTACAGGGCAGTATTTAAGGGTCTGACAATTTGGCTCATCCAATGGGCCCAGGATGTCTGGCATGCACTTAGAAAAACCCTGTGGGGAACTGCCATATGGAAAGATATTTGGAAAAGGCTACAGGAACTCGCTGTGAGTCTAATTGTATGTCATGATTCAGTACACTGGTCAGATTTGCCCCTGGTAACATAAAGGTGGATACTGTAGCAGAAACTGGAACAACAGGTTCCTCAAAATTCTCTGAGCTAGCTGATGGGGTGCATAGACATAGTGAGCATTACAGTGCACTAGTGGACTGACAAGTAGCAGAGGGAACAGGATTGCCTATGCGGATTTGGTGGTAGCAATAACAAACTTTCATCTGCTGCTGCTGTGCCCTCACTGTACCCCACACACTTTGGGACAAGTATATAAGACATAAGACAGCCACCTTTGTGAGAGACTGACAGGTAGATACACAGAACCGCTGTCACTAAGCTTGAGACAAAAGTATGTCCTAACATGTGGATTCTGCCATGGGGTTGTTGAAGGCCTTCTTTCGTGAAAAAGAAAATCAAACAGCCATTATGAAGGATTTGGAACAACTCAGTCTCATGTATGGCCATCCTTGATGTACTGATAGTGACCAAGGCATATATTCCACTGGGCATGATGTCCAAGATTGGGTGCATAAAAATGATAGAGATTGAAGATTTCACTTACCATATAAACCAAGCAGCACAGTTAACTGAAAAGAAAAATAACGTTTTGAAGGCACAACTGTGAGTACTTTTGCAAAACAATACCTTGCATGCGGGGATAAAGATTTTGCCTCAGGTCACTGGAAACATTCATTCAGTTGAAATAAATACTAGGCTGGCACCATACCAACAACTTCTATTAGAGTCTGGGCCAAAACACTCTGCATGCCAAAACAACGGAAAATGGCCTTTTTCAAAAAGAGATTTCTGGTTAGCTGTTTCACAGGGTCTTTTGCCACCCCTGTAACCTTAAACATAATATTACCTTTATCACTCAGGCAACATGTTTGGCATGTAACCCAGCCCATAATGTTCAGGCTGCCTATGTTCTAACCAACAAAGATGAAGCTAGATGGGAAAAAATGTCCCATTAAGTACCTTCTAAACCTGTTTAAAGTTTTTGTACCTGAGGCTGATCTGCTTTATGAAAGAAAAAAATGAACCTCTTTCTATGGTGGGCTACTCCACCATCTCCGTCTCCCAATGGCTTCCTTCTTGATTTAGCTCTGGGGGTTCACGGTGGCAAAAGCTGTAATTAATTCTTGGTCTTTTCCTTGCCATAGGTATCACTTCTTGTTGTCTGTGTTGTTGTTGTGGTCTTTTCTTGCAACCGGCACATAAATTTGCACAATATGTTGCACTTAATGACTCCCTCTAAAGGCCCAGAGACCATCACAGAAGAAGTGAGTACATGACATTTTATGAGCCAGATTAGAGGGGTGGAATGTGAGAACAAGAGCGATTTTATTACAAATGCTAATCTTCAGTTACAAATGTAACTTCAGACTAACCCCAAGTCTGAGAATATCTCCAAATATCTAGTTGATGTATTACTCTTTAGGTAGGAACAATGATTAGCTATAATTTTCCTCTACAACATTTGATGCTGTTATAAAAATCATAGGCTGTGATGTTTGTAGACACCTACATATTCTTTCCAAAGCATGCATCTTTTTCCCCAAGCTAGAAATCCTGAATTGTTGCGGGGCGGGGGGGGTGCTGTGAGGGAACTGCTTCGCAGAGATCTACCTGTCTTGCAGCCACCCAAGACCATGCTTCCTTCTGTAAGTTCCTCCAATACATTATCCTATGTTGAAAAACCAGAATCATCTGTCTCCTTTTTTGGTTTATTGGCTACTTTGTTATAGGGGATTGCTTTGCATATATGGCTCTTTCATGGACATTTAGCACGTTATTTATATAAAAATGAGGTCAATATATAGTGACAGAAATGAAATAGTTGTTTCACAGTCTTAATGTGGGAATAGAGCATTCATTGAAAAAAACAGAATTTAACTTTTTGTCGTGATGAATGTTTTATATTTGTGATAGTGATTACACAATCATCTGTAACATTTGACACAATAATGTCAATATTACTCAAACTTTTTAATTGCAACTGGTGAATTTTAAATAATATAAATTGAACCTTAATAAAATTATCTTTAAATTTACTAGGAAAGATTGTGTTGCAATTGAATGTGTTGGAAGAATTTGTTGGAATTAGGCAGGCTTAATCATAGTAAATAACTAATTATTTAGAAAAGCTGTTTTTCAGTATCACCTTAAGGTATACAAATGCTGGCCCTGTGACCAAAAAATTCATTGTAAATAAATACATCAAAGAAATGTATTCTTATGAGCACATCAACTCTCTTTTTCATGGCCAAAACATAAAAACTATCCAAATGTTTTTCAATAGTAAAGTGGATAAATTACAATAAAGTGAGGTAGATAGCTTCTGCCTGATACACAGGTCTCTATGATTTTCTCCCATACATCTTTTATGCTTTTACTGAAGTATTCTTCCAATGGGAGACTGCCAGTTCACACTACCTACAGTCACCTCCATCTGCCTGATACATCTTAGCCCTTACCACTTATCAAAATGAACCTTTTACATTTTATCTTTTTCTATCTGGACCATATTTACCATCAAGGATGTAACCTCCACGAGTGAAGAAATGTATCAATTACATCACAGAATTGTTAGCTCTATTATTTTATGTTCTGTTATGTCAGAATAACATCTGACGTAAGAGAACATAACATGATTTTTAGAATGTGTAAAACAATAAAGAAAGTTGCACATCTGTGTCTCAAACATTTCTTGGATCATCAGGGCAATGGGACAATTCAAAGACTCTAAGTTAAATAATTTGTCCAATTTTAATGAATGAATAGTCAATGTACAACCTGGAAGAAGGGTAAAAAAAAACTTTTCAGTGTCTAACAGCCACAACACCTCTTACCACAGAAAAGAGACTCCTGCCTAGCTATAATGCTCAAGGAGCACAAGTATGCCATCCAGAACAAAGGCAAGCTGGTGTCTCTGTCATTCAGATTTTCTTTTGATCCACTCCAGAAACTTGTGGCAAGTTGGTGGTGGTGGTGCTGGTGTTCTAAAAATTAGTGTGTCAACTGAAAGCCTGTGTTTCTGAACAGTTCACTGAAAACCAAGCGATGAAGGTCAATTCCCATGTCACTATGAAAACATGGAGCCACGTGTCCAAAGTAAAGTGGGAATGAGCAAGAATTTAACAAAGTGTGAAGACAAGAAACAAGCCATCTCAAGACTCATAGAAGACAACTAAATGGCTTGAACAAATGAATGCTTTAGGCAATCAGAAATAAGGTTTGCTCTACATTTTTGATCTGTGTAGGTTCCACCTTTACTAACTTTAAATATGTGAGTTTGATATTCTCTGACATGCATGGTTTCGTATAAGAAATCAACTCTTGTCCTATTGAGAATGTTTTGTAAATTGAGTCACTTTTCTCTTTACCTCATTCAAGATTTTTTTTTGTCTTTTTTTAAAAAGGTGAATGATAATGAATCTCTGAGCTTATCCTTCTGAGAGCTCTCAATAATTCTTGGTTTTGTTGATTAACGCCTTTCATCATGTTTAGAAAGTTTTAAGTGATTTTAAAAAGTGTTTCAGAATCTGTATATTTTTCTTTATTCCTTTGCCTTTCTGATGGATTAGATAATTAACACCTATGTTCACATTTACTGATTTGTGTGTTCAAGTCTACTGTTCAAGTCTCCTGTTAATTTTTGTGTTATTGCAACTTTCAGATTGATAACTACTTTTGGCTCATTTTCAAAATTTCTACCTAATTGATATTCTCCATTTGGTAATGATGTCTCATCTTCCTGGGTTACTATAGTAGCTTGTACATATTTTTCTCCAGCTCTTTTACATATATTTAAAACAGTTGTTATAAAGTTTCTGTCTCTTAAGTTCAGTGTACTGATGTCCTCAGAGACAGTTTCTTAATTTCTTGTTAGTGGACAATATTTTTATATTTTGTGCATGGTTTATAGCTGTGTTGTTCAAAGGTGTGCATGTGGGATATAGTGTGGTGACACAGGAGATCAGATTTATTCTCTTTTTTTGAGATTTTGAAGCTAAGTATTATGAGTTGTAGTTGTTTGTTCCTTGGGGCTGTTTTGTAATCTATATTTATAATATGCTATTATTTGCTGTAAATGAACATTGGAGTCTGTGTTTTCTTTGCTATGTGACTGACTGATGCTTTGACAGAAATATGGTTGTTTGCCCTTCCCATAAAAATGAATCTCCAGATGCCAACATGAAAGATGACAGAATAAAAGATGCCCTGGCATCATTTCTCCCCCAGAAATACAATTAGAGACAATTCAAAGTCAAGACCATCACTCTTAAACTCATGAAATTCATGAGACAAGCACAGATACTTCATGGGCCCATGAAATTCTGAGCATTTATGATTGGTGGTATGGTTTGTATATCTGTCCCACCCAAATCTGATATTGAAATGTAATCCCCAGTGTTGGAGGTTGAGCCTGGTGGATAACCTTTGGGTAACTGGGGTGAATTCTGAATGGCTTGGTGCTTTCATCACGATAGTGAATGAATTTTCATGAGACTTGGTTTTTTAGAAGTGTGTGGTAACTCCCTCTCCTTTTGATCCCACTCTCACCATGAGATGTGCCTGTTTCCACTACATGTTCCACCATGAGTGAAAGATCTCTGAGGTCTTTCCAGAAGCTGAACAAATGCTGGTGCCATGTTTTCTATACAGCTTGCAGCACTGTGAGCCAACTAAATCTCTTTCCTCTGTAAAACACGCAGTCTCAGGTATTTCTCTATATCAAGAAAGAATGACCTAACATTAAAATATGATACTTAGGAATGAGGCATTGCTATAAAAATACCTGAAAATATAGAAGTGACTTTGGAAATGGGTAATGGGAGGCTGAAAGGGTTTGGATACTCAGATCTAAGACAGGAAGATGAGGGAAAGTGTATGGTATTTCCCCTCTCACCCTATTGCTTCTGCTATTGCCATGTGATGTGCCTGTTCCTACTTCACCTTCCACCATGAATAAAAGATGCCTGAGGGCTCCCTAGAAGTTGAACAGATATTGATGCCATGCTTGTGCAGTCTAAAGAACTGTAAGTCAATTAATCTATTTCCTTTATAAATGACCCAAACTCAGGTATATCTTTACAGCAATGCAAAAATGACTTAATGCAACTGGTAAACAGAATGATCATTTTAGACCCTCTCCCTCAAGTTGGCTTAATGCCACTCACACAGAACTTCCCTAGACCTAGGTGTTATGAGGCAGGAGGGCAAAACTGGAGGTAGGCTTTAAATTATCTCATGAGTCTGAAAATCTTTACAGAAAGCCTGCAGCACTGTGATGTGTTTCCATCTCACAGAGTCCATTGGGACTATGATGTTTATTATAGCACTAGTCACAATAGCCAAGAAATTAAATCAATATGTGTTCATCGCTCAATAAAGACAATGTGAAAAATGTACACGATGGAATACTATTTGGTTATAGAAAGAAACAAGATCCTGTCATTTGTGGCAATATGGGTGAACCTAGAATATATAATTTTAAATGAAAAAGATAACTTAAATGAAATAAACCACATATTGAAAGACAAATTCTACATACATGGTATCACTAATATGTGGAATATTGGAAAGTAAATCTTATAGAAGTTAAGAGAAGAATGGTGGTTACCAGGGCTCTGGGAAGGTAAAGATTGAGCGAGATTAGTCAATGGTTGCAAAGTTAGAGTTAGACAGAAAAAACAATTTCTGGTGTTCCTTTACATAGTAGGGTGACTATAGGTAATAACAATGTATCTTATATTTTATATTAGAAAAGAATATGTTGAAAGTTATCACCATAAAGAAAGGATAAAGCTTTGAGGTGACCAACATGCTAATAACCCTGTACTACTACACCTGTCTAAGTCCCACCCAAGTCCACACCCTCCCAAGGTCAGCTTTCTAGGCAGAGGTAAGAGTCAGGGCCCATGGTGGGGCTTAGACAGCCCAGAGGAGAAGGCTTGTTTGCATGAAGTGTCCCCCTCACCTTGGGTTGCTGGAGGTAGTAGGGAGGACTTGGGCAGCTCAGGCCCAGCTGAGGATCCTCAGGATGCAGAGCTGTGTGGGGGTACCCACCATGGCCTGGGATTTTCCCCTCTCCCTCTTCTTATTTACTACACAGGTGACTGGGGCCAGGCATCAGGACTGTGGATAAAAGGACCAAGGATTGTGCATCTGTCTGTGCCCACTGTCCTGCCTCTCTCACCCTGTGTCTGTCCTAATGTCTAGGGCCCAGTGCCCAATCCATGCTGACTTAGTCATCTGCAGTGTGGGAGCCTGTGGGCTGATGAAAACCAGCTCCTGTGCTGGAAGCAGCAGCAACACTAGGCAAGGGCATGGTCCTGACACCAGAAGTTCCCATGGGGCCCCCAAACTCCTCATCTATGACAGCAGTCATCTGCCCACAGTGGTGAACACTGCCTTCTTGAGCATCTGTGGGTTCCAGCCCAAGGATGAGGGTGATTATCCCTGCTCAGCTTGGGACAGGGACATCAAGCTCATGCAATGCTTCAGGTACTGTGAGGCTAAAACATGAGGCCCATCCAGTGAGATGTTTTCCCTGTGCAGCCCCCAGGCCTTGGCCAAGTCACTGCTTAGCCCTGGTGAGTTGTTTCTTAATCTCTCTCATTCTTCTCAAAAAATAATTTAAAAAAAATTAAAGATAAATTTCGAAGACAAGTAGTCACCATTCCTGTGTTAAATATCTATATCTATATCTGTATGTGTGTGTATATAAACATACCCTCACACAAACAAAAAATGTAGGATACTATCTTAATGTTTTAATAATGTCCAGTCATAAATAATGAAAACACACACACTGGTCCCTAATGTTGAAATACTAGCATCATAATTTCTTTTAATTGGAAAACAAATAGTGATTATGGCTCATGCAGATATTGGGTAACATACTCTTTCTAGCAATATGAGAAGTAACACAAACAACAAAACACATTAAGTCCAAATTTTTGTGTGTATATAAATATATATATTTATTTTTAGTCTGATTTTATTTACCATTTGTATATTTATTATTTACCATATATATATTTATTCTTATTCTGATGTTATTTACCATGAATAAATTGGTAAGAATTAGAAAAACTATAGAAAATACATTCTCTTATATACTTTCAAAAATTAGATTAAAATATAGTATTTTATAATGCTGACACAATATGAAAAATAACTTAATAATTAAATGTTCATCACAAAGTATGCAGTATATCTAAGGAAATCACTTTAAAACTCACTTTTTAATATAAGTAACCATGGCAATTGTGTTTTTTTTTTTAAATGTAAGACACTAAAATAATTTTAGCATTAAGTAGACGAGGTTGCACAGATGTTCTGCTTACATTTAAATGTTGAATTTTGTGTTTTCTTGAGAAGACTCCTGGGTGGGTGCAAGCAAAAGTGACTGTGCAGACCCTACACTCCAGCCTGGAGTGTCCAGCCCATTATCAAAGGCTCATCCAATCTTACATGTGGTCCATCCCATTATCCAGCCCATTATCAAAGGCTCATCCAATCTTACATGTGGTCCTTCTGTCCAGCCCATAATCAAAGGCTCATCCAATCTTACATGTGGTCCATCATAATCTTCTGACTGGCAAGCCCTCCATGGGCAGGGCCCCCCCTCAGGCAGAAGGGTGATGTTACCTCTGGGACATGGTGCAAAGTGTAACAGGGCCGCCAGGGGGCTGCTGTGGCCCTTCCTCTGAGATAAATGGCGAGGAAACAGCTGCGAATGGAACGTCTGACTCCTCAGGTGGGACCCTCTGCTCAGAACTCCATGGGCCCAGGGTTTTTTTTTCTTCCATGTGCCTGGGGACCACACATCAGAAGTTCACCAGACTCATGACCTCCACCAAGAAACTCCAAGGCAGAGGGTCCTGATTCATGGCTCAGTGAGAATTGTGGGGGAGTCAGAGGGGTAGAAAATAATTTGAATGAAGGGATCATGCTTCCATTGGAGGGAAAAGATAAGAGCGATGTGGGTATCTCTGTCTCAGAAGATGGACTCAGGAAGCAGAGCTCTGGGGCATCTGCACTATGGTCTAATCTCTCTCCTCTCTCAGTGCACAGATACATGAAGTGTGCATTTAAGGGAGGGTCCACAGATACAGGGAATGCTATCTCCTTGGGTATTCAAGCTGGGCTGTGGGCTGGCCCCAAAGCTCTCCATCTCTGTGACTCTATGCACTTCACTTCAGGGTCCTGGGAAAAGTCCTTGTTGGCCCTGCCATCCTCAGAGTCAGGGTCTCTGGCAGGAGGTCACCACCTCCTGCTCTAGGAGCTGCAACATTCTTGGATCCTGTGATGTGTGCTGGTACCAGTTCTTACCGAATGCTTCCCTGACATTCTGCTTCTTGGAAATATTAAGGCTTCACCAATTCCAGATGACTCTCTGGCTCCTGTTCAGGCAACAAGGCCTCTCCATCTCTGGTGTCAAGCTGTAAAACAAGACTTATTCATTACTGTAACACATATTATGCTTACACAGGGTTCAGGTGTCCCCCACATCCACCAGATGGCACTGTGGCCTATGCATCTGCCCAGGGTTCTCAAGCTTCTCAGCTGTCAGCTCCCCTCTCTCCTGCTCCTTGTAGGTGTTTCTGTGCTCTCTCTAGACTAAAGGTCTCCCCCAGTGACAGTATTTATTTTTCTTAGCTGTTGTTCAGACTAAGGTCAAAGGAGGGGTCACACAGCCTCCAGAAAAGGGAATGATTTGCATGAAGACCTCCCACCCTGAGGATCAGGGTGACAGATAGGAAGTATTGGCTGGCTCAGTCCTAACAATGTCTCAGGAAGCAGAGCCTGAGGCATCTCCACAATGACCTGGGTTGTGCTTTTCCTCACCGTCCTTGCTCATGGCACAAGTGGCTGCCTGCAGGGAATTCAGGGAGGGCTCCTGGACGTCACTTGGGATGATGACATTCCCTCCTCTCAGGGAACTAGTCCTCATCTGTCCTCACTGCTCTCTGTGTTGCTCCCTCCTTGCAGGTTATTTGGCTGACTTTGTGTTAGCTCAGCCACACTCTGTGTCAGGCTCTCCAGGACAGAGGGTCACCATCTCCTGCACACACAGCAGTGGCAGCATTGGGGACTACTACGTAAACTGGTAGCAGCAGCACCTGGGCAGTGCCCCCACAGCTGTGATCTACTATGATAACGGAAGAACCTCAGTGGTCCCTGATAGTTCTCTGGCTCCACTGACAGCTCCTCCAACTCCGCCTTCTTGACCATCTCTGAGATGCAAATTGAGGATGAGGCTGACTACTACTGTCATTCTTATGATGATAGCTACAGTCTCACAGTGCTGCCGACCCATGGGACAGTGAAAGGAAAACTCCCCAGAGCACCCCTGCCACAGGTCTGTCCTCAGCCTGTCTCCACCAGCATGAGTTGCTTTTTCCTGTCACCTGCTTTGATATTTGCATTAGAATTTTCTGTTTATGAATATCTAAATTTTCTTTCCTTTAAAATACACAATTTTTTCTTTCTTGTCTTAATGGATTTTCTGATCCCTGTGCAATTACCTCAGGAAGAATATTTGGTTTAAAAAAGGGCTACTGGCTTGGCACAGTGGCTCACACCTGTAATTCCAGCACTTTGGGAGGCCAAAGCAGGTAAATCATGAGGTCAGAAGATTGAGATCATCCTAACATGGTGAAACCCCATTTCTCCTTAAAAAATACAAAAAATTAGCCTGGCGTGATGGCAAGTGCCTTTAGTCTCAGCTACTTGGGAGGCTGATGCAGGAGAATTGCTTGAATCTGGGAGGCAGAGGCTGCTGAGATCATTCCACTGCATTCCAGCCTGAGGAACAAGAATGAGACTCCATCTCAAACAGCAACAACAAAACAGGGCTTCTGAACATTGTCACTTTAACATTGTGAGCTGAATCATTCCTTGTGTGTGATGGTGGCCATTCTGTTCAGAGTTGGACGTTTATAATAATTATTAGGGCCCACACATCAGACATCTATAGCACCCTAATTTCCAAATCTTGACAAACAAAATAATCTCCAAATATCGTCAAATATCTTGGGGAGATATCACCACAGAATTACCCCTTTCTGAGAATAACTGAATTAAAAGAACACGGTCTCAGGTGTTAGGCAGCCTTTTGCTTTGAGTCCTCCTTATTCCATTCCACTAAAAATAAGGCTACCTGCGTTCTCTCTCTGTACTTCCAATTTCCTATTTGTTAAATGTGTTGCATACAACTCCAAAGATTACACTGGTGGAAAAATTATGTTCTAAGCACCATGAGGACAGAGAACCTGTTACCCAAGTATATAGCAATTTCTCCTGACCAAAGTGTGGAGTACAACTTTTGGCCATACTTCTTGCATAATTGTTAGTTCAAATTTTTCCACAAAACAGCTAAAACATAACAGGCACCCCCACCTTTTTTTTTTTTTTTTTTTACTTACACTCTTAGGGATACTTTTCAAGTATGGTATACAAAGATGTTCAAAATTATGACAAGGTCTTCTACTCTTGGTGTTTACATTTCAGAGTGGGCAAAAAACAGCAGCCTCAGAACTAAGTAAATATTTATGTCCTATATTTAGCCATAGCACTGGATGCAAATTTTAAATTGCCTCCATTTTTATATTCTTGGATCTGCAGTATCCAGTACTGTCCCCACAAATTGCATGTTGATATGTGTATCTCAAAGTTAATTATGCTAAATAAGCTCTAAAAAGTATCCCTCAGCCACGTCACCTTCATTTCGCCTCTTCCTGGACTCAGGCACTCCATGGCTCCCATATTGGAGAGTTCAGACATGGGGCATCTCCACCATGGCATAAAGTTCTACTGCAGAGGGCTGAGTTGGACAATCAATTTAACATTTCCATAGGCCTGTTTCATTACCTGTAAAATGGAGATAAAGTTAACATTCTACTTCTCTGCAGCACTCTCCTCTGGGGAGTATTACATTGACCCCGTCTCCCTACAGATGTCGGAAGTAATCATATAGCTGATTTTGGCCACTGGGATGAGAAGAAGTAAAATATGCAATTTCTGAGCAGAAGATGTTTAATATTGACCTGCACTGTGTCAAATGTTATTGTCTCTATGCTATGGCATCCACATAGACTTCCCAGCCAACCTGCATCCAGGGATGAAGGTGAAGTGAATCAGAGCCACAGCCAATTCAATCAGAGTTGGCAATGCTGGCAAAGTGAAAAATAGGCATTTATTTTTGTGAGCCACTGAAATTTCTGTAGTATTTTTTTTTTCCTGGAGCAAAGCCTAGCAAAGCCTGACTGCTGTGAAAATTATATATAAATATGGAAAGCTTCAGTAACAGAAGTAATAAAATATATGAAATAAAACTGTCTTTGTGGGCACTGAGTACACTATTTTATTGCAAAGTGGTTTTTTGGTTTTTTTGTTTTTTTTTTTTTTGAGATGAAGTTTTGCTCTTGTTACCCAGGCTGGTGTGCAATGGCGCAATCTCGGCTCACCGCAACCTCCGCCTCCTGGGTTCAAGCAATTCTCCTGCCTCAGCCTCTCAAGTAGCTGGGACTACAGGCGTGCACCACCACACCCAGCTAATTTTGTATTTTTAGTAGAGATGGGGTTTCACCATGCTGACCAGGATGGTCTGAATCTCTTGACCTTGTGATCCACACACCTTGGCCTCCCAAAGTCCTGGGATTATAGGCGTTAGCCACCGTACCTGGCACAAAGTGTTTTTTATAATTTATTGACAAATATTTAATTAGGCTGTTATAACAAACATTAAAACAAACATGGGAGAGGAAAAATAATTTTACTGAGCTGTAGATGTAGAAGTTAGACAACAGATTAGAAGCATGGGTTAATTCCTGTTGGCGGAATTTTTACAACATATTTACTGTAAATGATGATCTTAGGAGTAACTGTTTTTCTTTTTGTTCTTGTTTTTTTCAAACAGAAGAAAGACACAAGAATAATAACCTACATAGAGAATATTAGAATCACAAGAGCTAATGTTTCTCAAACACAAACTTTTAATAGATGCAAAATATTTAAGTTAAACATTTTACTGTCCAAAAGAAGCTGTGGATTATGTCTTGAATATTCCAGGGCAGTAAACTGTATTAATCAATCCCCCAGGTGTCCACTTTTCTAATACCTTGTCCACAACTGTATTCTTTTTTCTCTTGTTGCTTACTGACCCTATAAGTTGTGTTTTCTAAATATATTTTAAATTTATTCCCAGTCTTGTGGTTTCCCATGCAATTTCCTCCTTGGAGTCCTCATCATCTCTCATATTCTCCCATGCCCTCCCACCCTCCCCTCTCCTCATCTGCTATGCTCCCTCACAGTTTCTATCCTCCTGGGAACTTCTGTGTTCTTTCCTGCTCTGACCCTTGTTCCTTCTTTCTTGTACTAAAAGTCTTCTTCTACTTGTCTTGGTAAGCTCCATTTCTAGTCTTCAAAGCCTCAAAGTCTCCAAGGAATGTCATCTTCTCAAAAGATTTCCCAAAAAGCTATAAGTAATGAGAGTATTCAAGGCCACCCTTCTACTTTAGAGCAATTTCATATTCAGTGTGATATTAACTCTTAGTTTTCAGTTTAAAATCATAAGGTCCTCAAATATACAAATTCCAGAGACACAGAGCAGAATGGTGGCTGCCAGAAAATGAAGGGAGGAGAAAACGGGTATTTGGTGGTTAACGGGTATAAAGGTTCAGTTATGCAAGAATATGTTCTAGAGATGGGCTGTGCAACACATATAATTAATTATTAATATAATTTTTTAAATTTCAAAATTATCAACATACATTTTCCCCTGGGTTTATTGGTCAGCTCATTTTATAGGTGTCCCTGGTAAATAGATTAAGGTGTGAGGATTTGGCACAAAATTGTAAACTACAAACCCAGCTCAAAACAAAATATTATTTGTTTACAAATTTTTGAATAAATAAAACTAATTTGATATTGTTAGTTTAATAAAATGGCTTTATCTTCTATTTTATAGAAACAAATATCCATGTTTTTACATTAAGGTTCCCAGGTAAATATCTGATATATACACACTATAAAAATGTTTTCAATTTTAAAACTTATGAGATGCATAAAACAAATACATTATTAAAAATAATTTTCCAAAGTTTAGAAATTATTTGAGTTATTAATAAAAAAATATGTAATCGGAGATACCATGAATTATAAATATATATTTGAAAAAAAATAACTTTTATATTGAAAAATTTTATATTATTTTTGTCTTGAAATAAAATAATTGAGCATTTAAAAAAGACAAAACAAAATGTCAAAACATGACTTACACTATATAAATTAAAAGATAAATTATAAAATTATTTAATACAATTATATATAATGAATTTTATTGTAGTGAAAAAATATATTTATCACAGCCTTCCTAAATATTAAATTTTAATATTGGAAACACACTAAAGAAAACTAAAACTTTAAATTTTCTATGTCAAAACAAAATTTTCTTAAAAGAGTAATTTGCTCTGATAAAATTCTTAAAAATTGATTTTTAATTCTAACATCTATTTCTCCTTAAAATGTCTCAAATTTGTATCTGAAAAGTTTCAATTTTTTTATACCTTGCTACACATAATTTACAAATGTCTATTCTACGTTTTAGAAAGATATTCTTCCCTCCCTCCCTTCCTCCCTTCCTTCCTTCCTTCCATCCCTTCTTTCCTTCCTCCCTCTTTCCTTCCTTCTTTTTTCTTTTCTTATTTTTTCTGATGGAATCTCACTCTGTCACACAGAAAGGAGTGCAGTAGCGTGATCCTGGTTCATTGCAACCACTGCCTCCCAGATTTAAGGGATCTCAAATCTCATGTTCTTCTCACATGGCAAAATACTATAATTTCTTCCCAATAATCCCTGAAGTTCTTAACTTATTCCAGCATCAACTCAGTTGAAGTCCACAGTTAAAAGTCTCATTTGAGATAATGCAAGTCCCTTTCATGTGTAAGACAGTATAATAAAAAACAAGTTATTTGGTATGGCATTGGGTAAACATTTCCATTCCCAAAGAGAAAAAAACTGCCATGAAAAATGGACAACAGATGTCATGGGAATTTACAACCCCGTAGGACATTCAGTAAATGTTAAAGCTCCAAAATAATTTTTTAACCCCAACTTCCACATCCAGGGCACACTGACGTAAAGGGTGGGCTACCAAGGCTGAGGGCAGTTCTACCCATTTGACAATGTAGGGTTCAGCCACTGTGGCTACTCATAGGCTGTTGAGTGCCTGCAGCGTTTCCAGGTGTAGGTTACAATCTGGCAGTGGGTCTACCATTCTGGAATATAGAGGACAGTGACATCCTTCCACAGCTCCACTAGGCAGTGTCCCAGTGAAGATTCAGTCTGGGGCCTCCAACCCCACATTTCCTCTTCACACTGACCTAATAGAGCTTTTGTGGGAGGGTTCTGCCCATGCAGCAGGCTTCTGCCTAAGCACCCAGGCTTTTCCATACATCCTCTGACATCTAGGTGGAGGTTGCTGAGGATCCAACACTCTTGCATTCTGTGCACCTTCAAGTTTAACACCACATGGAAGCTGCCAAGGCTCATCTTGGCTTTTGTTCCCCAAAACAGTGGCACAGCATTATCTTGAGCCTCTTGAGCCAAGTCTGGAGGTGAATCAGCCATGAAGCTGCACAGGATTGTGGGGCCCTAGGCCAGGCCCAGCAAACCATTCAGTTCACCTAGGCCTCAGGGCCTGTAATGTAAGAGGCTGCCTCAGAGATCTCTGAAATGCTGTGAGGTCTTTTCCCACTGCCTTGGCTGTCAACACTTGGCTCCTCTTTAGTTATGCAAATATCTGTAGCAAGGGGTTGCTCTGCAGCCCACATGGATTCTTTTCAGGAAAAGAGGATTTTATTTTCTACCACATAGTCAAGCTGAAACTTGTTCAAACTTTTATGCTCTGCTTCCTTTTAAATATAAATTCCAAATTAAAGTCATTTCTTTGATTCCCACATCTGAGGATAGGCTGTTAGACACAACCAGGCCACATCTTGAACTCCTTCTGCTTGGGATTTCTTCTGCCAGATACTCTAAATGTTTGTTCTGAAATTCCAACTTCCACAGATTCCTAGAACATGAATAGATTGCAGTCAAAGTCTTTCCTATGGCATAAGATGGGAAATATTTGCCCCAGTTCCCAGTAAGTAACTCACTTCCATCTGAGACACTGACAGCCTATACTTCATTGTTCATAACACCATTAGCATTTTGATCACAACCATTTAACCACTCCACAAAGTTTTAAACATTTTCTAATCTTTCTGTTGTGAACCCCAAAAGTCTGACATAGGTTTCGGTTAACTTAGAAAACTTATTTTGCCAAGGTTGATGACGCACATCTGTGACACAGCCTCAGGAGGTCCTGATGACATGTGTCCAAGGTGGAGGGGCACAGCTTAGATTTATTCATTTTAGGGAGACATGAGACATCAATCAATATGTGTAAGATGTACACCAGATCAGTCTGGAAAGGTGGGACAACTCCAGGTGAAAGCAGGACAACTTGAAGTGGGAAGGGGCTTCCAGGTCTTTGATAAATAAGAGACAAATGGTTCACGCTTTTGAGCTTCTGATTAGCCTCTACAAATGAGGCAATCAGATTTGCATTTATCTCAGTGAGCAGAGGGGTGATTTTGAATAGAATGGGAGGCAGGTTTGCGCTAAGCAGTTCCCAGCTTGAGTGGGGTCCCAGGATTTAATTTCCTTTCACACTGTCTTCTCCTGAGCCCTCCAAACCCTTCTAACCTCTGCCCATTACTGAGTTCTACAGCCACTTTTGTGACATGGTAAAAGCCCCATATAACTGCATACCTTAACCATACCTCAGCTTTCTGTTGAAACTGCTCTCTGTAAACCCTAATGTTGACAGGCAAGCAGTCCAAACCCATGCCATCTTGGACCCTGCGACTTGTAATAAGTAATTAAGGTCTGTAACTTCCACCCTACCCGGACGATGTGTAAACTCATGCTTATCTTGACTTCTGTGAACCACTTAAGTAACAATCGGAATGTCCAAAGTCCCCTGGCCCTTGGAATGTCCGGAGCCCCTCACCCTCATCTCCACCCAGGAGGTGATTTACAGAATCCACCAGCCCTCAGAATGTCTGAAGCTCCTCACCCCCACCCCGCCCCTCACCCTCACCCCTGAGGTGGTTTTACGGGTATAAAAGATTTTGACACCCTTTTTTCAGGGCCATGGGTTGGACAGACACAAGTCCTCCGTGGCTGCCAGCAATAAAGACCCTGAAGTCTGGCATAGTTTTGTCTTGGTGTTAACTTTCTATGCTCGCTCCACTACAACACTTTTACATTATTTGGTATCTTTTAGCAATGCTTTATTTCCCAGTACCAATTATTGGTGTTAGGACATTCTTGCATTGCTACAAAGAAATATCTGAGGTTGGGAAATTTAGAAATAAAAGAGGTTGCATTGGCTTTTGGCTCTGCAGGTTGTACAAGAGTCATGGTGCCTGCATTTGCTTTGCTTCTGAGGATACCTCACGGAGATTTTACTCAATGGAACACAAAGTGGGAGCAGACATCTCTCAGGGCAGAGTGGGAGCAAGAAAGAAAGAGGGGAGGTTCCACATATCTAAACAGTCAGATCTTGCAAGAACTCACTCACTGTCATGAGGACAGCACCAAGCCTTGAGGAATCCTCTCCTATCACGCAACCACCTCCCATCAGGTGCCACATCCAACATTGGAGATTACATTTCAACAGGAGATTTAGAGGGCACACATCGAAACTATGTCAGGATGTGTGTGCCTTGGAACCAGCCGGGGACGCTGTGGGACTGCCCTATTGTCCCTAACAGCTGCTTAGTAAGAACCACTCACTACAAGAAACCTGTGTCCTGTGCTCACTGATGGTGACTTAGGAGCTGTGTCCTCTCTGGCCTGGCATAGTCCCCTAAGCAGGGACCTGTGTATGGTCTCAGCAGGTGCTTCCTCCCAGGGCCCTCCCAAGGGGGAAACCAAACCTTCCTCCTCCTCAGTCTTCAGTGTGAGCTGAGCTTTAGCTCCAGTGCTGGGGTGGTGGAGGGGAGGAGGGCTGGGAAGTCCTTGGATGGAAACACATTTGCATGAGCAGCCCCTCCTCTGGCAAAGGATGAAGAAGAAAAGGAGACCTGGGGCAGCACAGGCCCACTGTTAGGGCTCAGGGGCTGTGTCCACCATGGCCCAGACTCTTCTCCTTCTCATGCTCCTCTCTCACTGCAGAGGTAAGGAAAGTCCTTATAAACAGATTCTCTGTGTCCAACCTATACCATCCCCTGTGGCTCAGACCTATGAGAAGCTTTACCCTGGGCACTGCCTTATCATCCATGATGTCTGTGTTTTCAGGTTCCTTCTCCCAGCCTGTGCTGACTCAGCCACCTTCCCATTCTGAACCTTCCGGAGCATCACCCAGACTCACCTGCACCCTGAGCAGTGGCTTCAGTGTTGGTGACTTTTGGATAAGGTGGTACTAGCGAAAGCCAGGGAACCCTCCTCAGTATCTCCTGTACTACTACTCAGGCTCAGATAAGGGCCAAGGCTCTGGAGTTCCCAGCTGCTTTGCTGGATCCAGTGATGCATCAGCGAATGCGGGGATTCTGCACATCTCTGGAATTCAGCCTGATGATGAGGCTATTACTGCTATACATGGCATGGCAACTCTGAGTCTCACACAGTGCTCCAGACCCATGAAGAAACGAGGCAAAAACTTCCCCTCTGCTCTCCTGGCCTGGTGCAGTCACGACTGCTGGTGGCTCTAAGTCTAGCTCAGGGGGTGACATCTGTTGTCACACCAACAGCACTTGAGCTTCCACTGACAAGTAGGTCTAACAAAGTCCTACCTTGCATACATTTCACAGACAGATATCCCTTGCTCAGGGATAAAATCTCTCAGTGTTGACACTGAAGAAGGCAAGAGGCATGGGCTGGAGCTCATCTCAGCTCAGAGTCTAGAAGTGACTCAGAGATGCTGCTGGTCTGAGAGTTTTCATATGAGCCTTGGGATATAATACAGGAATGCAGAAGGGAAGTGTATTCTCTGTATCAGCAATGAACCACCAATAATTGAGAAGTCAATACATTTAAAATAACATAAAACATGACATACTTTAGGATAAGTATGACAAAAAGTGTTGTTTTACACACTAGAAATCACAAAACATTGCTTAGACTCAGGTCTTAAGGAAGACCTAAGTACATGCACAGATAAACTTTTTTTTTTTTTTGAGACAGAGTTTTGCTCTTGTCACCCAGGCTGGAGGGCAACGGCACAATCTTGGCTCACTGAAAGCTCCACCTCCCAGGTTCAAATGATTTTAGTGTCTCAGTCTCCCCAGTAGCTAGAATTACAGGCATGCACCACCACACACAGCTATTTTATTTTATTTTTTTGTATTTTTAATAGAGATGGGGTTTTGCCATGTTGGCCAGGCTGGTCTTGAACTCCTGGCCTTAAGTAATCCACAGGCCCTGGCCTCCCAAAGTGCTGGAATTACAGAGGTGAGCCACCATACCAGGCCCAGGTAACCCTTTTTATGGGAGAGTGTGGAGAATAATGCTGCAGCAGGCATGGGATGGAAATGGCTGGGTTGAGACTATGTCGTGACCTGCAGTGTGCACCTAAGGTGACATGGTTTTGAATATCGCTTTCCCCAGTGAAGGCCCAAGTGACCTATTACTTGCTTTCCAAATTCAGGAACTCGATGGCTCTAGGACAGCACACAGCACAATTTCCTGGCACTGACTCTATTTCCAATGCTTAAACACAAAACCACATCCGTCATTCCTGTGTAAAGAGACCATTCTAACAAAATTGTCTATCACCTCCCTCCTTGCCTTAGCATTTTCCAGATTGAGAACACATGGGAATATTGGTGATCTCATGTTGACAGATTCTAAAAAAGCTGAACAAACTCTTAGCCTACATCCAGAACCCATACTTCTAGCTATGTAACTAAATGAGTTACATGTGCCACACAAGATCCTTTACCCAAATGCTTATAGCTACTTTGTTCATGATTTTCAAAGTTTGAAAATAACCAATGTGTCCTTCAATAGGCAAATGGATCCACAAACCTTGGTAACTCATAAAGTGAAGTATTCTGCAATAAGGGGGGAGGTATTGGCACACAAAAGAGTATGCAGAAAGCTGACACACATATTGCTAGATTACAGAAGCCAATCTGAGAAGACAGAAATTTTGATAGTGGTGGTGGTAGAGAGGGCAGGAGCCTTGAGAACCAGTATCTGCCTGGAGTCCACAAGACTCCCACATTTACCCGAGGGTGCTGTGGACTAAGCACCTGCTCAGGGCTCTTCAGCTGAGAGCTTCCTTTCTCTTGCTTTATGAAGGTGTCTCTGTGACCTCTGGGGTGAAAGTCTTTCTTCTACAGTTTTTCTTTTTCTCAGCTGTAGTTCAGACTGAGATCAAAGGAGGGACTTGCACAGTTTCCAGAAATGGGGAAGATTTTCATGGAGTCCTCCCACCATGAGGATCAGTGTGATGGATAAGAGATGATGGTGAACTCAGTCCTGGCTATGGGCTCAGGCAGCAGAGCCTGGGGCATCTTCACTGTGCCCTGGACTCCATTCATTCTGACCTTCCTCACTTATTGTTCTGGTGGCTGCCTGCTGGGAACTCAAGGAGGTCTCCAGGATGTCACCTATGATGATGACCTCTCTCTCCTCTCTGGGAAGCAGACCTGATCTGTCCTCACTGTTCTCAGTATTGTTCCCTTCTTGCAGGGTCTTGGTAGGATGTGTTCACTGAGTCCCACTCTGTGTCAGGGTCTCTGGGAAAAAATAATAGCATCTTCTGCACCTGCAGCAGTGGTAGCACTGCAAGCAAATATATGGATTAGTATCAGCCCTCCAACTCTGCCTCCCTGACCATCTCTGGGCTGGAGTCTAAGGACTAGGCTGATTACTACTGTCAGTCTTACAATGACAACAGTTATCACACAGTGCTCCAGCCCCATGGGGAAGTGAGACAAAAATCTCCCCAGAATGTTCCTACTTTGGTCTGCCCTCAGCCTGTCCCCATCAGGGAGGGCTGCCTTTTCCTGTCTTCTACATGGAGGTTGCTGTGAGCCAAGATCACACCACTGTGCACTCCAGCCTTGGTAACACAGTAAGACTCCATTTCAAAAAAAAAAAAAAAAGAAGAAAAGAAAAAGAAAAAAAGAAAAGAAAAATAAAGAAAAAGGAGGGTGTGAGGAGAGAGAAACTAACTTACACATATTAATTATCCCTGCTCCCAAAATAAGAATTTTCGTCTTACAATAAAGCTTCAAAGGAACCCGTGGGGGATTTTGTTGGTTGCCTAACCAGAGAGCTACACTTCCCTACTGAGAAGGCTGAAAACACAAAGACACACACGCTGAGACACACATAGAAACACATATACAGGCAAAGACACAAAGAATCATCACTTTCTCAGTCTTCCCTGAAGGCGGATCATGAGCCTGAGACACCATCTTGGCCAATGTACCTGAAGCAAAATCTCCTAGGACATCTGAGGGAGAAGATTCCCTCTATGGTAACGAGAGAGAGTGCCTATAAGAATACAGTTGCCTCCCCTCTCCCCATCTACAGTCCAGCAAGCAGCTGACTTCTGAATTTGTTCTCACCCATTGCCCATGACAAGCCCATGAACATTCCCAAGATAACAACCACCACTCTTGGAACTGCCAACCTATGGGCTTCCTGATTTTTGAGACAAAATTAGTAGTTGTTTAAGGCCCTTTACAATAGTTATTTCCATTTTTTTAAAAAAGAAAAAACTTTCAACGAAAAGCAATGTAATTGATATTAGATCACAACATGAAAGATCAGGAAACTGACCACATAGGTAATGCAGGAAGGAATCGCTGTGGCTGCACAAAAGGATGTAAAGCAAGTCTTTCATGACCTCTCCCCATTATGCTCCTTTGCGTTTTCCCAAAAGACACCTCCAAAATGACCTAAGTAAAAAGGTTGGGGGCTCGAATGCACACAAAACCTCTAGAAGTTTGTTGGTGCTCCTCTATCTGGATTATCACTTGCAAGCCCTTCTTACAGAAATGGTGGCACCCATGACAGTCACAAGTTATATGCAGGTGAGCCAAACCCCACAGTATGCTGTGCTCTTACACTTGTGAATACATCATGTTCCTCCCAAACAAGGGGGACAACACGGTTTCTATTCCCATTATTAATCTATTTGAAATCATTACCTTCTCTTTCCTTCCCTCTCTCTGTTCCTTTCAAAGTCTAGAGAAAAATATATTTTTAAAAACTGTGCTACTACACAAAATTTGCAAAATGCAATGAAAACAAACAAACAAAAAAACCCTAGAGTATCTGCACCCAGAGGTAATATATTAAACACTGTCATATGATCTGCTTTTGTAAACAATGATATAACTACACAGACATCTTCAAACTTTGAAGTGCAGTAGTTCGTGTCTTATTTTAAACTTAATACATCATGAGTATTTCCCTTTCCATTTATTCAAGCAACATTCAACATTGCTAATAAATCAGTAAAATGTTACTTAAAATGATTTGGAAAAGCTTCAATTATCTTACTGCAAAGGTGTACCATAATTTATCTACTCTTTCACGAATGTGGGGATTCAGGTTATGTCTAAGGTTTACTATTGCAAACAAACAATACCATGATGAAAATCCTTTGATTCCACCTCTATTTCCTTGGGGCAAAAAATTCCTGCATCAGTCTCCCTTCCATCCTCCCTGGGGAAGACTTCTCCTTGCCCTGGCTGTGACTCCACAGCTAACACAGAGGCCCATGGTACACAGCACCAATAGCTTCCTACCCACCACAGGCCAGGCAAGGCCAGGCCAGCCCACAGCACTCTTACCCACCTTCCCAGTCCCCAGAATTGCTGCTGTGGCCACCACTAGCGCCAATGCCAATACCACTGCTGTCTGCCTCAACGCAGTGACCCATTCTAAAAGGCTCCTGCCACCTGGCCGGCTCTGCACCCCTGTCCCTGCCCTGGTGGCAGCCAGCCACTCTCCTACCTCTCCGGTGCTCGCAGTCTCCGTCACTGCCACCAACGGCAGCGAGGCGAGCCATGGTGCCACAGGCTTCAGCCTCCCGCATGCAGCAGATGACTCTTCCTTCTCCTGGTATGGAGCAGCTGGGCAGGCAAAGCCACAAAAGCCTAGAACGGGACACAAGATAGTGGTAGCGTTAGACCCCCACCTTGTCATGCTGGCCACTGGGTGGCATGGGCCAGTTTCAGTGAAGGCACTCACACCCACCCTCCAAAGTCCATGGCATCTCTTTTTGACCCAAACTGGCTAGGGAGTAGAGACTGCAGACACCATGGTGTCTGGGCTTCCCACTCCACAGGAACCACCCAGGCTGTGCTCGGGAAGGAGGATCAGCAGAAACTCAGCCCCAGCCAGTCCTCTGCACCAAAGTGCTTGTTCCCATTCCTGAGACCTCCACCCACAGGGCGCTGTCACCCCATGGTGTCTGCTACCGTATGCCTGGGAATCCTTGGCAGTCTCTGCAACACAGAATGTGAGGGCTCGAGCCTAGGAACCATGATGGGTCTGGGTGCCCTGCTGTGATCAGGATTTGCACATAAAAATGTGCCTGCCAGGCAGGAGGAGATGGCCTTTCAGAGTTTAGAATCCGGGAAAAGGAGGACCACTCCTCTCTCAGAGACCACTGCTGTCACTGAAACCTCCATCACCTGCCACCAGCAGTGCAGCTTCTGATAGAGCCCCTAACCTGCTGCCACTGGCAGTGTAGCCCAGGATAGTGCCAACACCCCATCCCCCACCACTGGCAATGTAGCACATGACGGCAGCCCCTAACCTGCCCCTGCCTTAGACACTGCAGCACTCGATGGCACCCACAAACCACCCCCCTGTCATGGGAAGCACAGCCCGTGATAGCGCCCCAACCAACTCCCTGTGGTGGGCAGTGTAGCCACAGATAGTGTCCCCAACCAGACCCCCACTGCAGGCAGTGATGCCCCCATATGGCACCCAAACCACACCTCACTGCAAGCACTGCAACCCTGTATAGTGAGTTCCCTAACCCACTCCCCGTTTGGAACAGTGTGGCCCTGGATAGCACCCCCAACCAACTCCCTGCCTTGGGCAGTGCAGCCTCAGATAACACTCCAAACTCCCTCTCCACCTTGGGAAGTACCACCATGGATAGCTCAGGTAGACCCTGTAACAACCAGGGCACCCAACCTGCCCCTGCCACAACCAACACAGCCCGGAATAGCACACTCACCCACTCTTTGCCAGGCAGTGTATATCCCTGAGAGCACCCAACCCACCCACCACCTCCCCTCAACTCAGGCTGTGTATCCGGCCCCAAGAGTGTCCCAAACAACCCTCTACCCGCCTCCACAGGCAGTCCAATCCTGTGTAGCTCTCCCCAAAAGCCCCCCACCTCTGTCTCAGTGTAGTCCCCATAGTGACTTTAACACCACTTTCCTTGCCACCAGCACTGTAGTACTCTGCAGTAACCCTAACCCATCCTCCACCACCAGCACTGCAGCCCCAGATAGTGCCCCTTACCCGCTCCCCATGTGGGTAACGCAGCCTTGGAGAATGCCGCCAACCAGCTCCCAGACACAGGCAATGATGTCCTGGATATCACACCCCCCACCCACTGGGGGGCAATGTAACACTTGATAGCAACCCCAAAACATCCCTCATCGCTGGCAGTGCTGCCCCCCATAGTGCCACCAACCCATCCCCGACAAGGGCATTGCGGCACCTGATAGCTCCTCCAACTCACCCCCCAACTAGGGCAGTACAACCCTGGATGGTGCCCCAAAAATGCCCCACTGCTGCTGACAGTACCGCTTGGGACAGGCCCCATCCTACCCCCCAGCAATGGGCAGCACACCCCAGGAAAGGGCCCCAAACCCTCTCCCCTCCGCTGGCAGGGGCGCCTCAAATAATCCCCCTAAACAGCCCCTGCAACACCAGCAGTGACACCCTGGATAATGCCCACTGCCCACGGCAGGGCACACCCAAGCTGTCCCCCATGCCTCAGGCTGTGCGGGCCAGGATGGCGAACCTATCCCGCCATCTTTCTACCTTTCCAGCTGCGCTGTAGTCTCCTTCACCACCACCAACCGCAACAGCGAAGCGACCCGATACTGCAGGCTCCAGCCTCCAGCACGAGCAGCGGGCTTCTTCCCTAAGCCAGCTCGGAGCAGGCGGGCGCTCGTATGCAGAATTCTGAGTCTGAAATGGCGAGACTCCCGCTTGCCATCCTTTATATATGGCGTTCCTAGACTACATGTTCTGATTGGATGAGAGCAAAATGCAAGGGCTACTCTAATTGGGCTTTATTTGTATGTTCTGATTGGTTAGCCTAAGACTTGTCCTCATCCAACCCGAAGCGATTCTGGCCAGGCCGAGCTGCGGCCCCTTTAAGAGGGGGTGGTGCTTCAGCTTGAGGCGAGGGAGGCTTCCAGTGTGCGTGCTCCTACGGAAGCCGAGACTGCGCTTCCTGCGGGGATCTGGTGGGAGCGGCTGCGCCGTCCGGGGGAGTCTGGAGAAGCCGCGCCCCGGCCCGGGGGGTCTGAAGAAGCGGCCGTGTAGCTGGAGGGAGTCCGCAGAGGCCGCGACGTGGCCAGAGGGAGTCCGTGCGGGCTGCAACGCGGTCAGAGGGAGTCCGCAGAGGCTGCAGCGCGGTCAGAGGGAGTCCACAGAGGTCATGGCGCGGTAGGAGGGAGTCCACAGAGGTCATGGCGCGGTAGGAGGGAGTGGGCAGAAGCGGCGGCGCGGTCAGAGCGAGTTTCTTCAGAGAAGCCGTGATGGCTTCCACGGGATGGAGGAGGAGGAGGCAGGTCCCTGCGGTAAGCGGTGGGGACTCGTACCCCACCGGGAACCCTCCAGACCTCCCTGCTTCTCCTACATGGCTCCCTGCTTTCCTGCCCTGACTTCTTTGTGGGCATTTGGGCCCCAGTGGTACGTGTGGGGGCGGTTGTAGGGTCCCGGCCGTGGCAGCGTCCACAAGCCTGCCAGGAAGGCTATACCCGCGTCTGACCCGCATCCAGTGTCTAGGAGTGCACAGGCCCTGAGCCGTGGTGAAGCCGGGGACCTGGGTCCCTCCGAACCCCACGGGGCTCTGAGCTGCGGTATCCTAATTTTCATTTCCATCTAGAGTGTGTGAGTTCCCCTTTTCCTAAAATCACACCCACATTTCTATTTTTTTTGTTGTTTTTTTAAGAGACTGAGTCTGGCTCTGTCGTCCAGGCTGGAGTGCAGTGCCGCAGTCTTGGCTCACTGCAACCTTCATGTCCTGGGTTCAGGCAATTCTGTCTCAGCCTCCTGAGTAGCTGGGACTACAGACGCCCACCACGATGATGCCAGTCTGATATTTGTACTTTTAGTAGAGATGGGGTTTCACCATATTGGTCAGGCTAGTTTCAAACTGCTGAGGTAATCCGCCTAACTAGCCTACCCAAAGTGCTGGAATTACACGCGTGAGCCACTGTGCCTGTCGAATTACGTTTTCCTAATGAATAGTTCATTTTGAGGACCTAGTCCCTTATCTGTTGTTCAATTTTATGTCTACGGAATTGTCTGGTCAGGTTCATTTGGATTCGTTTTCTATTTTGTAGTGTTTTTTGTGTACACGTTAGGTGACAACTCCCCATGAATTACGTGATTGCCTGAAATTTTTGCCTAATCTATAGGATATTTTTTTTAATATTTGGAAAGTAGTTTTCTTTGCTGTGCAAAGATTTCTCAGGCTTGTGCAGTGCCACTCAGCACTGTAATTTGGTATTGAGAATTGTGGGTCCTCACTTTGATTGTATTTTTCAGGATTTCTTTAGACCATTGCTTTTGTGGTTTCCTGTGATTTTTAGCGATACATTTCTGTTTCTATTAACTTTTTTTCACAACATAAAGGTCCATAATTAGGGGTACATTTTCATACATATAGATTGGTTAATAACCAAATCAGGGTACTTAGGATCTCTGTTCCCTCATACAGGTATCATTTTTGTGTGGAGAGAACATTCAAAATTCTCCCTTCTTGCTCTTTTGAAAAATACAGTATTGTTAACTCCAGTCACCAGGCTGAGGAGAACACTCAGATTTAGTCCTTTAATGGTAAGATAACTTTTTTTCATGATCAATCCCCATTTCCCCTCCATCTTCCGGACTCTAGTTACCAATATTTTACTTTCTACTTAAGATAAACATCTTAAGATTTCACAGGAGTGGTATCATGCAGTGTGTGTCTTTCTGGGCCTGGTTCATTACATTTAACATAATGTTTTCCAGGTTCATCTGGGTTGCTGTAAATGATGATGTTTGATTATTTTGATGGCCGAAGAATATTCCTGAATATATACGAGAGTTTCTTGGTCTGTATGTCTGTGGATGAACAGGTAGGTTGAATGTCTACCCAGTAGTAGGACTGCTAGATGGCGTGGTATTTCTTTCTGTGTTTTATTCTTTGCAGGATTCCCAACTTTTCTTAATAGTGTTAATACTAATTTATGTTTCCACAAACAGTTCCCCTTTTGGTAATTCATATCAGAAGATGTCTTTTGAAATATTTCAGTATTTTAGTAATGTTCATTCTAGTTGAAGTGAGATAAGATCTGAGTGTGGTTTTGATCTATGTTTTTCTCATGAGTATTAATGTTACCTAAGATTTTGTAATCATTGGTTCAGATTCCTGTCTTTGCACAAATGTCTTTTCAGGTTATTTGCCCAATTTTGATCTGGTTATTTTTCTGTTTAGTTTTTTTGCCAGGTGGCAGTGTTACTGGCTTGTGCCTTTTCAAAAATAACCCCTTATCCACTGTGTGTGTGTGCCCAAATTTTTAAATAATTTTTAGTATGCTTTTTCATTTTGTTCATTGTTTTCCTTTGTTGGGCACAAACTCTTCAGTTTCACGTGGTCCCACATATGCATAATTTTTTGGTTAGCTGTGCTGTTGATTGGTAATCAAGAAAGAAAATCGCTACCAGAGAAGTCCATTGGCAATGATTTTTTTCCCTTGTATTTTTGTTACTTTTTGTAAACCGTGAGCATACGTCTAAGTTGCCCTAAATATACCCATACCCGAGGTTGTCTTTATAGGAGCTTTATGATTGCAAGTTTTCTATAGAATCTTTTAATCTTTTTCAGTTGATTATTGCACACTTAATGGCATAAGAGTTCTATGTTATTCTTTCTCATGTGCATATCTAGTTTTGAAAACCTCCCTTATTGTGTCGTTTTGGTGGTGTTTTGAAAAATGTTCACTCTGTATAAATTTGTGTTTATTATGGTGTACACAGTGTTATTTGTGTTTATTATTGTGCCCTCATTTTGCTCACTGAATTTCCAAAGCTAACCTGAGAAATACAAACCATGTGGGATGTAACACATTCCCTGAGTTCTAATTAAATGAAAATCCCTAGTTAACCCGCCCATATTCCCCGAGTTCTAATTAAATAAAAATTTCTCATTAACCAAACTATATATTGCTGGCATACACAGAGAAACACAGACCAGTGAGCAAAATGAGGGCACAATAATAAACACAAATAACACATAAATTTTAGCATTGTAGTTGTACTGTGAATTTTTTCAGGAACCGCTGTCTGTTTTTCATAGTGTGTATACTAATTTACATCCCCACCAATAGTGTTTAAGAGGTTACGTTTCTGTAAGAGTACACTGGCTGGAGCCTTCAAAAGTTTGTGTTTTGGTTTTGGTAGTATTCATTCTGAGTGGAATGAGATGGAATCTTAGTGTGGTTTTCATGGACATTTTTTGTGAGGATTAGTGATGTTGAGAAAGTTGCTTGAGAAATTCCCACATGGTTTACCATGGTGTCTGAACTAGTTTGCATTTCCACCAACAGCAGACCAGCATCCCTCTCCTCCTCTGCCTTGATGGCAGTCATTCCTGTGGACTGTGTCATAATCGTCATTCTGACCAACGTGAAATACTATCTCATGGGCCTTTTGCCTTGTATTTCTCTGGTGATTACGGTGGTAGAGAAATGTTGTCATGTCTGTTTGTTGCTGTAAGCCGCCTTTTGAGATTCGTGTTTTCATACCCGTTGCCCTTTCTTCATTGGGTTTTTGTTTTGCTGATTTATCTGCTTAACATCTTTAAGGTATATCCTGGATATCAGACTTCATCCGGAATCTAATTTGCTATTTTATTTGCTTAATGTCTTTAAGGTAGATCCTGGATATTAGACTTCATCAGATGCATATGTGGAAACATTTCTCCCATTGTGCAGGTTGTCTATTTATTCTGTGGGTAATTTCTTCTGCTGTGCAGCAGCTCTTTTGTGTATTAGGTCATACTTGCCAATAATTGTAGTTGCACTTGCTTTTGGAGACTTAGGCATATCCATGCTGTGCCAAATCCTCTGTCAAGAAGGGTATTTCCTAGGTTCTCCTGCATGCTTTTCATAGTTTGACATCTTACATTTACATCTTTCATTCATTTTGAGTTTATTTCTGTACACCGTGAGACACAGCAGGGGCCAACTGTTTTTCTTACGCAGCTGTCTAGCCATTTATCCCAGTACCATTTATTGAGAGGAGGGATTCTTTACTCCAAAGCTTACTTTTTTAAGGGTTTTGTTGTATATCAGATGGTATTAAGGGTGCGGGTTTACGTCTGGGTCCTGTCATCTATTCCACTGTTCTGTGTGGAATGGGGTTCCAGCTTTTCAATGACATTTAAAATCAGTAAGTGTGACACAATAGATGTAGTTTGGATTTCTCGGGATTGCTTTGGAAATTCTGGGTGTTTTGTGTTCCATATGAATTTCAGCATTGCATATTTACGTATTTTTTAAAAGGTTATCCATATGGTAAAGATAAACAATGGGGGGAGTTAGAGTGGGGCATTTTGGTTAGTGCAGACACAGAAGAATTATAAAATCAGGATAATTAGAGTCTCTATTATCACAAACAGTTGTTAATTTCTCCATGGTGAAAATATTTGGAATCTTCTTTTCCAGATTTCGTGTTTTTGTGTTCTTTTGAAAAACATGTTCACTGTATGTACGTTTGGGTGACATATGGGACTCCCTCAATCTATCCATTGGGTAGCCTTTTTAAAATTATTATTGTACTTTACGTTCTGGGGTACATGTGCAAAATGTGCAGGTTTGTTACATAGGGATACATATGCCATGATGGATTGCTGCATCCATCCCCCCATCATCTACATTAGGTTATTTCTCCTAATGTTAGCCTTCCCCATCCCCCCACCCCCTGCTATCCCTCCCCTAACATTCCCAACCCCCGACAGTCCCGGGTGTGTGATGTTCCCCATCCCCCCCAACCCTGTGTCCATCGGTTCTCATTGTTCAACCCCTACTTATGAGTGAGCACATGTGATGTTTGGTTTTCTGTTCTTGTGTCAGTTTGCTGAGAATGATGGTTTCCAGCTTCATCCATGTCCCTGCCAGGAAAATGGACTCATCATTTTTTATGGCTGCATAGTATTCCATAGTATATATGTGTCATATTTTCTTTATCAAGTCTGTTTTTTGAATGGGTATTTGGGTATCCTGTTTGGATACATAAAGGTTTTAGTTCTATCTTTTTGCCCACTTAGTACTTTTAGTTTCTTATGTATGTTAGCCTGTCAGATACATGATTTTCCATAATTTTATCCCAACCTGTAGTATACCTTTTCTTGGGGTTCATTGTTTTCTCCTTGAGAAGTTTTGAAGTTGTCCTTTGTCTAACATGTTTACATTTGGTTTTGTTAGCAGTGATTTCTGTGTCCCATTGGGAAATAAAGTGAGAGAGATGGGAAAGGCATTGCATTATCTCTGGGTATAATCTCCTTAAGTTTTTCTTTTTGCAAGCAGTGTGCACAGATTCAAGTTTCCCCAAAATAGTCACCCTGTGTTTTTTCTTGGGAGCTTTTTTTGGTTTCAGGATTAGACTTAGGTGTTCGTTTTGTGTTGATGTTTGTGTCTTGTGCAACATAGGGGTCTTACTTAAGTCCTCTGCATGTGAATACCCAGGTTTCTGAACCAGGGAGCCTTTGGTGTTTTGAGACTCCATATCCCCCCCCCCCCCCAAAAAAAAAAAAACCAACAAAATTCCACCCCTTTCCCTGCTACAAAATTCCTTGTGAGCATCAAAAATTTTGAACTCTTAAGTCCTCCTGCTCACCTGAGACAAATGCAGATCTGATTGCTTCCTGTGCTGGAAAAACACAGATTCCCCAAGCTAGGCAAAGGCCTAAGTGACAGATGGCCAGGGGTAGTGGCTCACGCCTGAAATCCCAGCACTTTGGGAGGCTGAGGCCGGTGGATCACCAGAGGTCATGAGTTCAAGACCGGCCTCACCAACATCGTGAAACCCTTTTCAATTATTATTATTTTTGAGATGGAGTCTCACTCTGTCACCCAGTTGGAGTACAGTGGTGCCATCTCTGCTCACTGTAATCTTTGCCTCCTGAGTTCAAGTGATTCTCCTGCCTCAGCCTCCCAAGTAGCTTGGATTACAAATGTGTGCCACTGTGCCTGTTTTTTCTCCTCCTCCGCCTCCGCCGCCGCTGCCTCCTCCTCCTCCTCCTCCTCCTCCTCCCCCCCCCCCCCCGCCTCCTTCTTCTTCTCCTCAGTAATGGGATGACAGGCATGAGCCACCGTGCCTGGCTCCTGGCTGTTTCTCCTCCTCGTCCTTCTCATTGCTGGGATTACAGGCATGAACCAGCATGCCTTGCTGTTTCTTTTTCTCCTCCTCCTCCTCCTTCTCTTCTTCTCCCTCCTCCTTCTCCTTTCCTTTCTCTTACTCCCCCTCATCCTCCTCATCTTTCTCCATTGCTGGGATTACAGGCATGAGCCACTGCACCCGGCTGTTTCTTCTTCTCTTTCTCCTCTGGCTGTTTTTTCTTCTTCTCCTCCTCCTCCTCCTCCTGCTCCCCCTTTCCCCTTTCCTCCTTCTTCATTTTATTTGTTTTTTTGAAATGGAATCTCGCTATTATAACTCATGCTGGAGTGCAATGATGCGATTTTGGCTCACTGAAACATCTGCCTCCTGGATTCAAGCTTTTCTCCTGCCTCCGCTCACGAGTAGCTGGAACTACAGGTGCATGCTGCCATGCCCAGCTATTTTTTTGTTTGTGTTTTTAGTAGAGATGGGGTTCCACTGTGTTGGCCAGGATGGTCTTGATCTTCTGACCTCGTGATCCACCTACTTCTGCTTCCTAAAGTGCTGGGATTATAGGCATGAACCACTGTGTCTGGTCCTGGCCTGCTTTTTAATATACCTTTACTACTGGTCTGCAACTTGGCTCCATCTGGCTTTCAGCCTTATGGCCCTCAGTGGAATTCTTTCTTCAGAGAAGGCAAAAATTGAAGGTGTTGCAGATGTGTATGGATTCACCACTGGGAAGCTGGATACCTTCCATCAGTAATGTCAAGAATGCTGGGCAAAAATGTTCTGTCCTGGCCTGCAGCCCTGCATGCTTTTTACAAATGGTAGTAGTTCTTATGTCCAGGCATGGCCACTGCACCTTTTCTGAATGAAAGTCCCCTCAATAATCCTGTGTCTCCTTTGCTGTCTCCAGATCTCCTCTATCTCTTCCACAACATGCCTTCCCTACTGGAATAAAGTGGGGTCCCACAGGGCACCCACCTCTTGCAATTTTTTTTAGATAGAATCTTCCTCTGTTGCCCAGGTTGGAATGCAGTGGCTTGATTTTGGCTCATTGCAGCCTCTGTCTTCTGGGTTCAAGCGATTCTCCAGCCTCAGCTTCCCTAGTAACTGGGATTATGAGTGCCTGCCACCATGCCCAGCTTATTTTTTAATTATTATTTTTAGTAGTATTTTAGTATCGCCCAGGCTGTAGCACAGTGGCACAATCCTAACTTAACAGCCCGAGCTATCTTCTAGCAAGCATTGAAAGTTAGCTGGGTCCCCCGTGCCTGGCTAATTAAAAACAATGATGACAAAAAAACCCGCTTTTTAAATTTTAGATATAGGGTCTCACTACGTTGCCCAGGCTAGTCTTGAACACCCTGGCCTCAAGCTATCCTCTTATGTTGACCTCCCAAAGCACTGATTACAGGTATGAGCCACCGAGACACTCAGCTGGCCAGAGCAGCATGCATTGCACAAAGCTGGGTCCGGGGATCCAGGAGGAGGGGACAGTTTAGACATCCTGAGGTCAGCTCTACCAAGGCAGGAAAGTACCTTGGTTTCTGAGGTTCAGATACAGGACAGGATGTGATATCAGGCCAAGGACACCACCCCTGTTCCCCTGCTAACTTGGATGTGGTCAGCAGAGAGGTGGGGGTGAGGTCTGTGCCACTTTTGCCCCCTCTACATCCTCTTTGACTTTGTGGCATTCAGTATAGGAGGAAGAGAGGAGAGGGCTGGGTGCCAGTGTGTGCCGTGCTCACAGTGTGCTAAGCAAAGCCCCCCATCCCCCAACCAGCCTTCCTCCCTGTGACAGGCAGTGGGGTCATCTGCCTCTTAGTCCTGGGTCTGAACCTTCTTGCCTGTGGCTGGGATGTGGCCCTGGGCTCACCCCTGCCTCGGGAGATACTAGGCCCCATCTGCTCTGAGGAGGAAATCCTGGCCCCACTGGGCCAGATGCACAAACTGCCCTGGCAGTTGACCTGTCAAGTTATCTGTCTGTTCCACCAAGAGTCCCTCTGTGTGTCATTGCTTGTGCTAGGCCAGGGGGCACAACTGAGAAGCACACTGGTTTCAGATCACTTTGGGGGCCTAGAAGCTGAGCCCAGCTCTTCTCTGTGCACACGGGCACCACCCTGGACATGTTGGTTCCCTCCAGCTTCAACGACATCGACTAGGACTGGCAGCTGTGGCATTCTGTCAGCTGGGTGTGGTGTGAACTGGAGGTGACCCTGCTGGAGCGGTGGACCCAGGACCTGCGCACAAGAGGGGTGCTGAGGATTGGCAGTGACCACTCCTCTGCCATCATGGTCAGTGCAGCCAGGAGCAGGTAGGGCAGGTGGGTGGGCATTGTTGCTGAACAACATGGGACCTCCAGTTGCCAGCCACAGCTTGTCTCCTGGGGTGGGACAGTGGGGGCCCTGTTCTGCCCTGCCCTGCCCTGGAGGCTGTGCCCTGTGTAGAGGGATAGGTGGCCTGATCTACCCTGTTGGGATGCCATTCTTCCCATGTGGCTGGCAGGCCTCTGAGCCCCATGCTGCAGGTTATGTGAGGGAGTGCCCCATAGCAGGGCCCCTCCTCATGCCCTGACCTGCCACCTCTTCCCCATATCTCCTGTGTCTGCTGTGGGTGAACGTGGTCAATGTGCTAGAGCATGAGGAGGGCTACCTCCCCTTCAAGGCCAACATCAGCAGCCTGGTCCAGGTGGGGACCCTGCCCTCCCACCTCCATGTCACTATCAGCATCAACAACACACTCGTCCCCTTCCCCCTGCCACCAGGGACCGTCTGCTACATGACCGACACCTCCAAGTGGATACCATCCTGCCTCCACTGCCTGTACCCACCTTCCTCCACTGCCTGTACCCCGTGATCTTCCTGCTAGGGATAGGGTGGCCTTTTAAGATTGGAGGCCCTGGATCTGGCAAGGCTGTGGAGACATTCCAGCTGAGGTCAAAGGACCCAGGGCAAGGACCCAGCGAACCACAATTCTCCCACCCTAGATATCCCAAGGGTTAGTTTGTCCAGAACACAGACTTTGACTTCTTCAACTCGGCAGGACTGCAGCAGACTGTGCTTCTGTACATGACACCCAGCATCTACATCCATGACACCATCACCGCTGGCTTGGAGAAAGACAGTGGTGAAGGCTTCCGGTAGGATCCTTTCTCAGTGGGTCCCAGGGTGGCTCTGTTTGGAAAGCTCTCCAGGAAAAGGTTCTCCCAGCATCTCTAAACTCTCACAGGTTCCCATCCACCCGTGAAGCTAAAATCCAGACTGTCAGGCACTGGCTCCCAAAATCACCTGTTTGGCTGGCCTCAGTTGGAGAAGAGGGGTCTGGTCTGAGGCCACACAGCTCAGGGTGGCAATCCTGTCCCTTCCCCACGGTGCTGCCCTCACTCCAGCTCCCCTTGGTACACATCGTGCTCAAGGAACAGGCAGCTTATGAGGTACTCCCGTGGCCCAAGCCCCACCTGAGGCCCCTTCATGTGCCCCCAGGCTGAGCAAATAGCAGTGTTGCCTGTCTGTGGTTTCACATTGAACTAATTATATACCCTAATCCTGCTTAACTGTGTGTCTTGATGACCGCCTCTCTGCATCCTTTAATGATCTCATGGCCCACGTGGCTCATGGGTGAAGGTGTGCTGGGCCCAAGATACCCTCTCCCAGGGTGGGCTTCCAGGACTCAGCTACTGGACAGTGACAGTCAGCCATGAGGGATAGAGTGGGACCAGGGCAGGGGCTATCCTGGCTGCTGATACCTGTTCACCTGACCCCCAGTGTTGCTGCCACCCCACTATAGGTGACTAAGGTGTGGGCCCAGGACACCTTCAGACTCAACCCCAATGATGAGGACAGCCAATGAGGTAAGACCCCTGCAGCCCCATCGCTTTCCTGGACTCCCTTCTCCACCTGGCCCTGGGCCACTTTGAGCCTTAGCACCATCATTTTGTTTACTTCGCCATTGGCAGACAGCAGCAGAGACCTCAGGACATGGGCCAGAAGCAGTGGCTCATGCCTATAGTCCTAGCACTTTGGGAGGCTGAGGTGGGAGGTTCACTTGAGGCCAAGAGTTCAAGACCAGCTTGGGCAATACAGTGAGCTTCTGTAACTACAAAAAATTAAAAAAAAAAAAAAAAAAAAAAAGGCCTCAACAGAAATGGCGAGAGATTTGGGCAGGACCCAGAGCCCTGGGGTAGGGAGGGAGGTTGACAGGGCTGATGTTGGCACAGTCTGTATATGCCCAAAGGGTTGACCCCTGTGGGCATATAAACGGTGACCTTGTGCCTCCCTTCACCTCCAGGAGCTCAGCTTATTGGTGAAACCGCAGGGAAACTGCACGCGGGACACAGCCGGAATGACCAGATGCCTCTAGTTCCTCCAGCCCCCTGCTCCGTGCTGGCCCAACCGTGGGGAGCCCAGGGGTCAGTTAGAACTCAGCAGGGTCCTGGCTGCCTAGGGAAGCAGCATGTCGGCCTCGCTGAGCACCACCTCCTCCTCACGCAGGTGGTCACGGACTGCAGGCTGTAGATGCTGCAGGCCTGCTCCATGCCCTTGGGTCTCCTCTGGGAGCTCATCAGGACCATGGTGGAACGAACAGAGGTGTGAGATCCCCAGGGACGGCCACGGGGCAGAGACAGGTGTGATGGTAGCCTAAACAGCAGACCTAGGTGGCAGGGCTGAGCAGGGTGGAGGTGCCAGGCCCTGGGGGATGGGCATCCCAGAACTCTAGGATCCAGGCAGAGCAGCCAGGAGTGGGATATTTTCTGCAGGCCCCAATACTCAAGTCCATGCCAGTCTAGCCCAGCAGTCAGGGAAGACTCACCCTTCATGGGGCCTGGCGTGGGGGCTCACAACTGTAATCCCAGCACTTTGGGAGGCAGAGGCGGGAGGATCACTGGAGCTCAGGAGTTCAAGACCAGCCTGGCGAACATGGTGAAACCCTATCTCTACTAAAAACACAAAAATTAGCTGGACGTGGTGCTGTGCACCTGTAATCACAGCTACGTGGGAGGCTGAGGCTGGAGAATCGCTTGAACCTGAAAGGCGGAGGTTGCAGTGAGCTGACATTGCATCACTGCACTTCAGCCTAAGAGACAGATTGAGACTGTGTCTCAAAAAATAAAAAGTAAAAGGAAAACTGACGCTTTGTGGATTTGAGGGAAGGAAGCTAAGGCACTATCTTGGCTGTGCCTGGAGCAGCCAGAGTCTCTCCCTACCCTGCCTGTGCCCTGGTCTCCCGTCCCATATTCCGTGTCCCCACCCAGCCCATCTGGTGAAAGACAGAGCCAAAGGCTGCCTCCTGCTGGCCTCATCCTAGGCTTTGGCTTCTGGGACCTGGTGTCTTTGCGTTTGGATTTGTTCCTTGCAGACCTGGATGGGGAGCTGCTGAGGAGTCACCATGTGTTGTCAGAGACCCCTCCTGTTCCTCAACTCCCTGTGACCCCTGTTTCTCAGACCTGGGGGGAAACAATGGCACACAAATTGTCACCCTGGAGGTGAGGTGCAGCTGCTAGGCAGAACAGGGAGTGTCTGCTACTGAGTTCAGGGTTTCTTTATTGTTTTGTGAGACAGGGTCTTGCTCTGTTGCCTAGACTAAAGTACAGTGGTGCAATCTCTCCTACGTGCAAGCTCCACCATCTGGGTTCAAGTGATTTTCGTGCCTCAGCCTCCCAAGTAGCTGAGATTACAGGTGAGTACCACCACATGCAGCTAATTTTTGTATTTTTTTTTTTCAGTAGAGATGGGTTTTGCCATGTTGGCCAGGCTCTCAAACTCCTGAGCTGAGGTGATCTGCACACCTTGGCCTGTCAAAGTGCTGGGATTACAGGCGTAAGCCACTGTGCCTGGCCTAAATTTTAAATTTTTAACCTTTTTTTTTTTGAGACAGAAGTTTTGCTCTTGTCGTCCAGGCTGAAGTGCACTGGCACTTGGCTCACTGCAACCTCTGCTTCCTGGTTTCAAGTGATTCTCCTGCCTCAGCCTCCAGAGCAGCTGGGGCTACAGGTTCATGCCACGCCTAGCTAATTTTTGTATTTTTTAGTAGAGACCAGGATTTCACCCTGTTTTCCAAGATGTTCTCAATCTCCTGATCTTGTGGTCCGCCCATGTCGGCCTCCCAAAGTGCTGAGATTACAGGCGTGAGCCACCGCTCCCAGCCACATTTTTAATTTTTTAGGTTGTCTTCAGAGACGATTTCTTGCTCTGTCACCTAGGCTGGAGAGCAGTGGCTTGATCATAGCTCACTGCAGCCTCAAACTCCTGGACTCAAAATGATCCTCCCACCTCAGCTTTCTGAGTAGATAGGACCACAGGTGTGCACCACACCCTGTGAGTTTTTAAAATATTTTGTGGAAACGGGTTCTCACTATGTGGCTCAGTCTGGTTGAACTCCCAGCCTCAAGTGATCCTTCCCTCTTGGCCTCCCAAAGAGCTGGCATTACAGGCTTGAGTCACCATAACTGGCCTTGAGTATAGAATTTGTCTAGGGGATGGTGAAAATGTTCTTAAATTGGCGATGGTAGTACACTAAAGTGAAAGCTTTAAATGGGTAAATTATACATGAATGGTACCTCAGCAAAGCTGGTTTATTTAAAACAAAAAAAAAGGCCAGGTGAAGTGACTGATGTGTATAATTCCAGCACTTTGGGAGGCAGAGGTGGGTGAATCACTTGAGATCAGGAGTTCGAGATCAGCCTGGCCAACATGGTGAAACACTGCCTTTAATAAAAATACAAAATATGGTGACTTGAACAAGGGGTAGGGTGTACCACCTGCCTGGAGCAGCTCTTTATGAGCCCCAGCTATTTCTTGGGTCCTCAAACGAAACCTCCCATGGCCAAGTCATACCCAACACTGGCCTCCTCCCCTTTTCTGGCTCCTACTCAGAGATACTGAGTGACAGAGGCTCAGGCTTTGGGTGTCCCTGGCAAAGCCACACCCCAGGCGCCCCACAGCTCAGGCTCAGTGCGTGGTTCACACAGCTACACTTCTGGCCTCTTTTTCCCTTGAGAGCAGTTTTTCCCTGGGAGATCCTGGATCCCTCATTCAGGTGCAGTGCTGCAGGACAACACTTCTTTCAGGGGTGACCCAGGCCTGCAGGGTTCCAGTGTCACCAGAAGACCTTGCCCCAGCCTCCACCCGAGCCCCTGCTCCTCCTCTCCCACGGGGAACATGATGTCTTCTTCCCAGGGTACAGCCACTTGCAGAGGGCCAAGCCCCTCCACTGGAGCCACTGGATTCTGAGGTGAGTTGAGTGAGGTGCAGGGGCCATGCTGGAGGGGAAGACTCCAGCTGCCCTGACCCTCCTGCCCCTGGCTTTCCACAGCCACACCATGGCACTGACCCGAGTCTCTGAGCGGCTGCTGGAGGTGTGGAAGTGGTTTGGTGTCCTGCCCCTGGGGAGGTGGGTGAGGCTCCAGTGCTCTGAGGGTCTGATGGGGGTAGCTGCTGCATAGCCTTAGGGATTGACAGATGAGCTGGGAAGGGCAGAATGGGACAGAAAGTCAGGTTATCTGCTCAGAGAGAGACCTTGCATGGAACCCCAGCTCTCACTAAGATGGGGATGTCCAAGCCAGTGAATGTTTCTGAGCAGGGCCAGAGCTCTCCAGTGAGTCTCCTGGCCAGCCCAGACTGCTGTCCTCAGCATGACATATGGGGATATTTGTCAGGAGAACAGGGTCCTGCACCCAGGCCGACTCAGTGCTTGGGGATGAGTGTTCTGGGGACACTTGGGGATAAGTGTGCACCCAATTTGATTGGGCCAGGGAAGGGGCTGAGCTCCAGGTGGTTGCCCTGGCAACCAGAACTTGGTTCTGTTGTGTGTGTGTCTGTGGGGGGGGGAGGGGTGGTCTGCCTGTGAGGAGCCCTGGTCACCACGAATCCCTGTCCCTGCAGTGGGGCATTTTCGGGCAGTCCCCTTGGTTGTGGATCGAGTGCTGCTCTGAGCAGGCAAGATGCCCTTCCCCTCCTCCCTAGGGGGAGTCACCCTCAGCACCCACCAGGACACGAAGCCACACCTGAGACCAGAAGGCAGGGGCCTATGACTCCTGGTGAAATCTTCATTAATTGCCCCTGGGCACTGAGGTCTTCCATGGCATGGGTGCCTGGTACTGAGAGACTCAGGGCTCCTGCCTCCCTCCTAGGACTGTGCAGGCAGGGCAGGCAGGATGGGAGCCTCGCCCCAGCTCCCATCCTGCCTGCCCTGATTCCCTTGTCCTGTCCATTCCAGGAGGAGGGGGCTGGGCAGCTTGGTTGGGGGAGAAGAGGCCACTCCCTGTACTCCAGCCCAGCCCTGCTGCTTCCCACCATCCAGAACTCAACATTGGGACCATCACTCTCAGTAGCATGGATGCTACCGGTAAGCGTAACTTCATGGGTGAGTCTTGGGGAGCCAGTACCCTGGCCTGTGCCTCACTTTTGCCGCCAAGGCCTGCTTCTCTGCAGTCTCCTCCTACCCCTGTGTAGTCAGGATGGTTGTAGTTATGGTTGTACACTAAAGTGTAAACTAAATAAGTAAATTGGGTGGGGCACAGTGACTCACATCTGTAATCCCAGCACTGGCCAACATGGTGAAACCCTGTTTCTACTAAGAATACAATATTTAGCCAGGTGGGATGGTGGGTGCCTGTAATTCCAGCTACATGGGAGGCTGAGACAGGAAAATTGCTTGAACCTGGCGGGCCGAGGCAGGAAAATTGCTTGAACCTCGGAGGCCAAGGCTGCAGTGAGCTGAGATCACACCAGTGCACTCCAGCCTGGGTGACGATAGTGAAACTTTATTTCAAAAAATAAAAATAAATAAATGGGTAGATTGTATGTAAATGATAGTAAAGCTGGTTTATTTTATTTTATTTTATTTTATTTTATTTTATTTTATTTTATTTTTTCTGACATAGTCTTGTGATCTCAGCTCACTGCAACCTTGACCTGCTAGGTTCAAGTGGCTCTCCTGGCTCAGCCTTCTGAGTAACTGTGACTACAGGCACGCACCACCACACCCAGATAATTGTTTTGTATTTTTAGTAGAGATGGGATTTCACCATGTTGGCCAAGATGGTCTGGATCTGCTGACCTCTTGATCTGCCTACCTCAGCCACCCAAAGTGCTGGGATTACAGGAGTGAGCCAACATGCCCAGCCAAAGCTGGTTTATTTAAAACGACAACAATGATACAAAACAGGCTAGGTGCTTGGCTCACATTTGTAATTCCAGCACTTTGGGAGGCCAAGGCTGGAAGTTTGTTTGAGCCTGGGAGTCTTAGACCAGCCTGGGTGACATAGGAAGTCCCATCTTTACAAAAAATGAAAATTTATGTCAGACATAGGGGCTCATGCCTCTAATCGCAGAACCTTGGGAGGCCAAGGCATGTGGATCTCAACATTAGGAAATCAAGACCATCCTGGCCAATGTGGTGAAATCCTGTCTCTACGAAAAATACTAAATTAGCTGGCCATGGTGCCAGCTGCTCATGTGGCTGAAGCAGGAGAACCACTTGAACCTTGGAAGTGGAGACTGCAGTGAGCTGAGATCTCACCACTGCACTGCAGCCTGGCAACAGAGCAAGCGAGGTCTGGGCTAGGGTCAGGGTGAAGACAAAGGTAGGGCAGGGCCAGGACCAGGGTGAGGTCAGAGCCAGGCCAGGATGAACACAGGGTCAGGGTCTGGGCCAAGGCCAAGGCTGGGCCAGGGACAGGGACAGAGTAAATGCAGAGCCAAGGAGAAGGCAGGAACAGGGTGGGTCCAGAGCAGGGGCTGGACCAAGTCAGAACCAGGACAAAGTAAAAGCCGGAACAGGGCAGTGCAAGGTCAGGATAGGACCAGGACCATTGAAGGGCAGGACTAGAATATTACAAGGCATAACCAAAAGCAGGGCAGTGTAATAGCTGGGGTGGGACTAGGAACAGGGCCAGGTTATGGTGTGGCCACAACAGGGCCAGAACAGAGTGTGACAGGGCAGAGCCAGGGCCAAGGAGAAGGCAGGCCCAGGGCCAAGGCTCTGCCAAGGGAGAGAGTGCCAGTGCAGGGTTAATGCAGGGTGAAGGGCAGGGCCAGGCACAAACTGTGCAGGGTAAGATAGGGCAGTGGCACAATTGGTCCGTGGCAGGGACAAGTACAGCATAGCAGAGGGCCAAGGAAAGGCCAGGGCAGGAAAGGGCCTTGGAAGCCTCAGGGCCAAGGAAATTACAGGGCCAGAAGCAGGGCAAGGCCAGAGTCAGAACAGGACCAGGACCAAGTGAGTGTCAGGGCTATGGCATGATGACTGGCAGGGTGAGGGCCATGGGCAAGTCAGGGCTGGGACAGAACCAGAGCCAGAGCACGGCCCTGGCATGTGAGCAGTGTAGGGCAGGGTAGTGGGTAATTCAGTGCCTAGTTGGGCCTTGGCCAGGGCATAACCAGAACCAGTACAAGGCCAAAGCTAGGGCAGGACTGGAGCTGGGTCATAACCAGGGAAAAACTAGGGGCAGGGCCACAACCAATGACAGGACAGGGCCAAGACCAGTACAGGGACATGGCAGGGTCAGGGCTTGGCACAGGTGAAGGTCAGGACCAGCACAAGACCAGGATAGGGCAGGGCCAGGATAGCGCAGAGCCAAGGCAAGCTAGGACCAGTACCAGGACAGGATCAGTAAAGGACCAGATGATGGCAGGGCAGGAACATGGAAAGCCAGGGCTGGGATATGGACAGGACAGGGCCCATAAAAAGGGTCAGAAATGGGCCAGAACAATGACAAGGCCAGAGAAGAGCCAGGAAAAAGGCAGGGTCAGGGGCCCAGGTGAGAGGAGGGCCAGGTCAGAACCAGAGCCAGCACAGACCAAAGACCTTGGCCAGAGCCAGGCAAGACCAGGGTAGGGAAGGTCAGATCAAGATCAGAGCCAAGGCAGGACTACGATACATAGGGCTAAGGCAGGGCCAGAGAAGGGTAGGTCCAGGGTATTACCAGGGCAGAACCAGGGTAGGGCAGGGTCAGCACTATGTCATACCTGTGACAGGTCCAAGGCCAATCCTGGGCCAAGAGGGACCAGGGCCAAGCAAGCATACAGTGGGTCCAGTGCCAAGGCACAGCCAGTGGGGGCCAGGGCATTGTCAGGGCCACCATAGGGCCAGGCCAAGGCTGGGCCAGGGATAGAGCCAGACAAAGGGCAAGGCCAGGGAGGTTCCACAGTAAAGTCAGGGTCAGTGAAGCATGAGGACAAGGCAAAGGCAGGGCCACTGCAGGATACAAACAGTGTAGGGCCAGGCCAGAGGTTTCACAGGGCACGGCTAAAAGCAGGTGAGGGCCATAGTAGGGGCAGGACTGGAAACAGGGTTAGGGAAAGCACTGGGCACAGCATGGCCGGGACAGGGCAGAGAAGATCAGGGCCAGGACCAGGTCATGGACAGAGGAGACAAGGTGTAAGACCAGGACAACTTTGAGGAGAAGGCAGGACCAGGGCCAAGGCAGAGCCAGGTTAGAACAGGACCAGTGTAAGGCCAATGCAGGTTGAGGGTCCTGCACAGAAGAGCAGGGCCATGGTAGGTCAGTGCCTGGACAAGCTTAGGGCCAGGCCCAGGAATATTGCAGGACCAGAGACAGGGAAAGGGCCAGTGCAAGACCAGAGTCAGGCCATAGAGAGGGCAGAGCAAGTTCCAAGGCAGGGCCAGGAAGTTCCAGGGTTGAGTGACACTGAATCCTAAGTGCTAGGGCTGAGGCAGGGTCAGGGAAGATCCAGGGCTGAGTCAAGGTTACATCAAAGACAAGGCTGGGGAAGGACCGAGGATATTCAGGGCCAGGGCACAACTAGGGCAGGGTCAGACAGGGCAGTGGAAGGCCTAGGCCATGGCAGGGCCAGGTCAGCGCTGCAACAAGGCAGAGCCACGCCAGGATAGCACAGGACAAAGGCAGGGCTGGTCCAATGAAGGAACAAGGTCAAGGCAAAGAAAGAGCATCACCAGGACCAAGTCAGGGTCAAAACTATGGCAGGGTGAAGGCCATGGGCAAGTCAGGGCCAGAACAGTATTAGGGTTAGGGCAGTGCCCTGGCATGGGCAGTGTAGGGCAGGGCACTGGGGAGTGCAGTGCCAAGTTGGCTGGGCTAGGGCAGGACCTGGGTGGGTCAGGGTCACGGCCAGGGACATGATAGGACCAAGGTCAGGGCCAGAAGCAGTGCAGAATCAGGGCCAGAGCAGGAACATGGCAGTACCATGGCTTGGCACAGGGTAAGGTCAGGATGAACTGAGGGCCAGGACAGGGTAGAACTAGGGTAGTGCAGAGCCAAGACAGGGCAAGGTCAGTATAAAGGAAAGACAGTGCCCAGGGATGGCAGGACAGGGACAGGGAATGCCAGGGTTGGGAAATGGATAGGGCTGGGTCCACCACAAGTCAGAGCCAGAAAGGGGCCAGGACAAGGGCAAGGGCAAGGGCAGAGAATAGCCAAGAAAAAGGCAGGTCCAGGGAAGTGTGAAGGCAAGGGGCGGGCAGGGCCAGGGAAAAGGCCATGGCTGATGCAGGACTAGGATAGCACAAGGCAAAGGTAGGTCCGGGGTAGGGCAGAGCCCAGACATCCGCAGGGCCAAACCAGGGTATGGCAGGGCCAGATCAGGGTGGTCTATGGCATGAACAGGGCAGAGTTAGCTCTGTACCATAGCCAGGGCAGGTCCAGGGACAACGTGGGATAAAGAGGGGCTGGGGTGATTCGTATTATGCTATAGCACCCTAATTTTAGTAATACTGCTGCAAGTACTATTGAGCTGGCAATAGGGGCTTCTATATGGCCTTTGGGAAGTCATAGGTGAAGTCTGTATAGAAGTATTTTGACTATAGAGGCCACCATGTATGCCAACAACGTGGTATTATTTGTTCAAGAAAATAATAATTCTTTGGTTATATTTGTTATTGTTTAGTTTACTTAGTGATCCTGAGATGTTTTGGGTATAAAGGAGTGTAATAAGTAAGGGAAGGGATCTTATTAGTGTATGAAATAAGAAATATGAGCTTGCATTAAGGCGTTCTGGCTGATACCCTCAGTGGGTAGTGATGATTAGGGTGGGGATTAATGTAGCTTCAAGTAGAATGTAAAATAGAATTAATTCTGTGGCTGTGAATGCTATAATTAGAAAAATTTGTAGAAGAATTAGTAAGGAAATGTAGAGCTTTTTCATGGGAAAGAATCAGTGGATAGGTGATCTTGAGTAGCTAGAATTAAAAGGGGTAGTAATCAGGCTGTTAAAATTAGAAAAGGAGATGTTAATGGGTCTGAAAGGAAAGCTAGTGAGACGCTGCATGGGTTGTTGTTGGGCTCGTAAAAGCGTAATAGAGCAAAGAGGCTAATGAATAAGCTTTGGGTGGCCGTGTTGATTCAGATTACATTATTTTTTAAATGTCATGTTATTGGTAGCAGTATGATATTATCCCCAATTTTTGGGATAATAGTTTTTATATTTTTTAATTATTTTTTTAGGGTGTACGGAATATAACTTTTTTTTATTGTTCCATTATATAATTTAACCTATATTTGGAATCTCCAGTCCTCATAGTGGAAGAAAATTAGTTATGGTCATTTCTGGGTAAGTTCAGGCATTTTACATTTAAGCTTAGTTAATTAACAATTGCTCTTTTTTCTTAGCTTGGCTCCTAGGCTTAGGGATGTACTTCATATCTCAGTCTCAGGGAGAGGTGTCTGCTCCCCAGACCTCCAGGTGGAAGTCTGTCACTGACACTTCTGCACCTGCATCCCCAAACTTTATCTGGAGAATTCAATAATAGTCTCCCATACTTCTTTACATCTAATCCCCAGAGGAGGGTACAGGGATATCCCTTCTTGGAGACCATGACTGCTTTTCTCATTACTTCCTCCCCATTTCACCTCTTCCCCCAACTCAGCTTTATCTAGTCTGGGGTTGGGAAGAGTGGGAAAAAAAACTGATTGAGCCAATATACTGTTTGTTAATTTTTGGATCTTATATCTGAGTTGAGAACTCTTATCTTAAAACTCAAGAATTTGGCATATTTCTTCACTGATTCCACTGTGACAGCTTCCCTAAGCAATGGACATCTTGCCTCTATTTCCCCAAATGGTAATTGGAGGAGGAATCCAGAGAAAAGTGAGTGTGGGATGGGGAAACCATAATTTGTGAAATCTCACATATTATCCCAGCTATAAGAGAGAGGATGTGAGGAAGACAAACCAAATATTGGCAGAATTCACACCCAGGGCATAAGACGAAGAGAAGAAGGGAGAAGATTTTGGTTTTACATCTTTCTTAAAATAAACATGTATTTTTTTGGAAATGAATTTAATTAGTGGGTAATGCTAGGTGAAATGGCTCACACCTGTAATCTCAGCACTTGGGAAGGCTAAGACTGAAGGATTGCTTCAGCCCAGGAGTTTGAGACCAGCCTATCTAACATAGTGAGATCTCTACAGTAAATTTAATAATTAGCCAGGCGTGGTGGTGCACACCTGTAGTTTAAGTTCTGCACGTGGCTTAGGCCGTATGTGTTGGAAATTGTGACTAGTAGGGCTATGCCTACTGCAGCTTCACATGCAGCAAATACTGGAAGGACAGTAGGTATTAGGAATGCAAACTCAGCAGTTTGAGTTCTTTATATGTTTTGTGTATTAACATCCCTTTCCTGATGCATAGTTTGCCAATACTTCCATATTCTGGATTGTTGCCTCATTCTACTGATTGCTTCCTCTACTTTGCAGTGCTTCTAATTTGAATGTAATTGCATTTGGCTTTTTTTGCTGTTGTTGCTTGTGCTTTTGATGTCTATTTGAAAATCCCTTGTCCTAATCAATTTCATGAAGCACTTATGCTGTTTTCTTCTCTAGTAGTTTCATAGTTTCAGGTCCTACATTTAAATCTTTATTTTGAGTAGATTTTTGTATATGGTAAGATAACGGTCTAGATATATTCTTGTACATGTGGGTGTTGTGTTTTCCTAGCAATTTATTGAAGAGATTGTCCTTCCCGAAGGTGTGTTCTTGGTGCCTTTGTTAAAAATGAGTTTCTGTAAATGCATGAATTTATTTCTGAGTTCTCTATTCCGTTTCATTTGCGTATGTCTGGCTGTAATTCCTCTATGTCTGTTTCTGTCTGTCGCTCCCTTGCCCCTTTTTTGACCAGTACTATGCTATATTTGTTATTATAGATTTGTAATATATTTTCAAATCAGGTATTTTGATGCCTCCAAGTTTTTTCTTTTTATTCATGATTCTTTTGTCTATCTGAAGTATTTTGGATGTCTATGTAAATTTTAGGATGCTTTTTTTCTATTTCTATGAAGAATGTCTTTTGTAATTTCACGTGGATTGCATTGATTCTGTAGATCTCATTGGATGATATAGATATTTTAATAACATTCTTCGTAGTGCTTGGACATGGGATATATTTCCATTTACATCTGCCTGCTTTAATACTTTCATCTCTGTTTTATAGTTTTCGTTGTGGGATCTTCCAACTTTCTGGTTATCCCTAGGTATCTTTTGTTGGTGGCAGCAGTAATAAAATAGCTTTCTTGAATTTTTATTTTGAAGGAATGTTGAATTTTATGTTTTTCAGCATCTACTGAAATGATTATATGGTTTTTTCTTGATTTGCTGAATGTGATGTACCATGTTTATATATTTGTGTTTATTGAATCATCCTCCTCTTCCTCAGATGAATCCCACTTCATCATGGCAGATGATCCTTTCATTGTCTTGTCAAATGCAGCTTTCATGTATTTTGTTGAGGATTTTTTGTATCTGTATTCATCGGGTGTATTTGCCTGCCTTTTTCTTTTTTGTGTTGTGTTTTGGTCTAGTTTTTGTACCAGGGTAGTGCTGGCCTCATAGAACAAGTTTGGACGTATTCTTTCCTCTTCACTTTTGGGGAAATATTTTGAGTAAAATTGGTAATAGCCTTTTTAAAAATGTTTCATCGAATCCATCAGTAAAACCATGATTCTTGTGTTTTTCTTTGACAGGAGACTTTTTATTACTACTTTAATTGCATTACCCATAATTGATCTGTTCAGGTTTCTTATCTTTGTATCATTCTATCTACGCCAGCCCAGGCATGCAGGGGAGGCCCCAGCGAGTGGCCACACTAGCTGCTGCGTTTCTCTCTGGCTGCTGACACATCTGGCTCATTTCAGCATCCCAAGGTGTTCTAAGTGGGGCAGATTGTAGCCCACACTGGCCTGGGAATGCACAAACATGGCCCCTGGGTGAACCCAGAGCTGGGGCTGTAGCTAGAAATTCAGGGCGAGAGAGGCCCCTGACCTCTCGCTTCCCACTCCAAGGCATGAGGTTTCAGGAGTGGGGCCAGAGTGGGCTCACTCAATGTTGTGTAATGACAGGACAGAGAAGGCAGCAGCCTTTGACACGTCACATGAAAATGTGGCATGAGAGGAACCAGTGATCAGTTCAGTCTTGGCCAGAAAGTCATTGCCATTGGCGAAAGAGCCAACGTCTGAGTACCTGTTGTAGCTATGTGTGAATGAACTATATACATATATACATGTAATGCTTCTTGGCTTACAGTGTCTAAATATTTATTATCTAATGTGTCAGAGGAAATGTTTGCTTTTCACAGTGCTAACTGATAATGGCTGTGCATGACCCTATAAAAATATAACCATTTTTGATAACAATAAACAATAATATTAGCTGCCATTTACTGAGGCTCAGAAATGTTAAGTAACTTGCCTAAGGTCACACAGCTAGGAAGTGGCAGAGCAGGATCTTACAGTGACAGTTTGGAGAGAAGAGGAGAATAAGTGATGGAGTTGATTCCGGCCATGCAGATGCAGGTGGCCCCCTGGACTTCAGCTTCTCCAGGGCTGCGCTTAACTGCAGAACTGCCAGGCAGCTCTGTGACCCCCCTCTCTCCTCATGAGCTTGCTCTGGGATGGCTGCCAAAGCTACTTTTTAATTACAATCCACGTGAGAACACTGGCCAGAAACTTCTATCTTCCTGGCATTTTCCTTCCTGTGGGGCCTCCCAACCTCAGCATTTCCTCTGTAACATGGCTAACTCCCCTCTTGTTTCCTCCTAGACTTTACCTTGTGAGTTCAGAGGAGAGACTGCTGTCGCTAAGCCCTGCTGAGCGTCATTTCTGGTGTGGCAGAGTTGACAATCCGCCTGCTTCTTGACTACTCCTGACTCATCTCTGCAGAGCAGACACACCTCACCTCTTGGACATCACTGAAGAATGTTCTGGTAAGTAAATTTTTCAGAAATCAAAGCTTACTCCCAGAACACCCAACTTTAGAAACCTGGAACTATTTTGCCCATTAATTCTTTTTGTTTTGAGATGGAGTCTTGCTCTTGTTGCCCAGGCTGGAGTCCAGTGGCCCACTCTGGGCTCACTGCAACCTCCACCTCCTGGGTTCAAGCAATTCTCTTGTGCTAGCCTCCTGAGTAGCTAGGATTACAGGTGCCTGCCACCACACCCAGCTATGTTTTATATTTTCAGTAAAATAGAGTTTCACCATGTTGGTCAATCTGGTCTTGAATTCCTGACCTCAAGTGATCCGTCTGCCTCGGTGTCCCAAAGTGCTGGGCCTGTGCTATGGTCAGGTCCATGACAGGGCCCAGCCAAGTCTAGAGTGATGGCCAGGGCAGGGTCAAACCTAGGGTAGGGCCAAGGCACGGGCAGGACAAGGGTGGTGCCAAGACCAAGGCAAGGACAGAGAATGGCCAGGGTAGGGACAGGACAAGGGCAAGGATAGTGCAGGTTCATGACACAGCCAGGGTCCAGGGACAGGGTCAGGGCCATAGCATCACCAGCAACTGGGCTGTGGCTAGGACAGTGACAGTGCCAGAGTCAGGGCCAGAGCAGTGCAAGGCCAGGGTAATGCTAGGCATTTCAGGGTCAGACAGGATCAGGACCAGGGAAGAACCAGGGTAAGGCCTGAAGCAGGGCAGAGACAGGACCAGGATCTAGGTTAGTGCCAGGGCTGGGCCATAACAGAGGGGGAAGGCAAAGGAAGGGCCTGAGTAGGGTAAGGATCAGAACCAGGGCCAGGGTGGGGGCAGGTACAGGGTTGTGACAAGGTAGGGTCATGGCAGGGCATGGCCAGAGCTGGATCATAGAGAAGGCATGGTGGGGCCAGGGCTGAGACAGGGTCAGTGAATATCAAGGGTGGGACCGGGCCAGGGCACAGCCAAGGTAGGGTGGCTCAGGGCATTGGTACAACTGGGATGTTGCAGTGTCATTTCAGTGCCAAGACAGGACAGAACAGGGAAAGGTGATGGTAGGGCCAGGGCAGGGACAAGCCAAGGCTGGGCTAGGTCAATTCAGGGCCAGGATACCTCCAAGTCCAGTTCAGGACCGTGGCAGGTCCAGGTCTATTGCAAGACATAGTATAGGACCAAGGTCAGGTCTGGGCTAGGTCCAGCACAGGGCCTAGTCAAAGGTAGGTTAAGGGCCAAGGTAGGGCTAGGTCAGGGTCTAAGCCAGCGTAGGCCAAGGGCAGGGCTAGGGCAGGGTGAAGACACAGTCAGGGCACAGCAGGGAAGGGTGGTTCAAGACAAAGGCTATACCATGACAGAGCAGGACTAGGACCATGGCAGAGTCAGGGCAGGTCCTTGGCAGGGCCAGGGAACAGGGAAGGGTCACGGTCAGGCCTGGATAAGAGCAGGGTTACAGTCAGGGAGGTGGTAGGGACAGGGCAGGGCCATGGTAGGGCAGTTCCAGAGCCAGGCCATACAGAGAGTAGAGAAAAAGCCAAGGTAGGGTTAGGACAGGTCTAGGGAGGGACCAGGTCCAGGGCACAGCCAGGGTAGGATAGGCCAGGGCAATGACACTACTGGGCCATGGCACGGCCAGATCAGTCCTGGGAGAGAGCAGAACAGGCAAGGTCACGGTGGAGACAGAGCAGGTAAGGGCCAAGGCAAGGACAGGACAGATCAGGCCCATGACATGTGCAAGTACAGGTCACGGCTAGAACATGACCAGGACCATGAGCATTGGCAAGCCTGGGGTCATGTCAGGACCAAGGTCAGGACAAAAGGCAGGGTCATAGTGAAGGCATGGGCAGCCCAGTTCCAGGGAAGGGGTAGGGCATGCTAGAGCCAGTGTAGTACAGGGACAGGGAAAGGGCAGGGAAGATAGAGGTCAGGGCAAGGCCAGGGCCAAGGCAGAGCAGGGACAGGGAAAGCCAAGGGCAAGGCCAGAGAAGGGCCGGAGAAAAAGCAAGCAAGGGCGGGTCTAAGGCAAGAATGGTCAGTTCAGAACTAGTGCCAGGGCAGAAGCAGAGAATGACAGGGCCAGGGCCGGGTCAATTCATTGGCATGGGCAGCGTCAGCACCATGCTATGGGCAGGGCAGGTAAATGCAGAGCCAAGGAGGGGCCAGGGTCAAAGCAGACATAGGGTGGGTCTAGTGCCAAGGCACAGCAATTGCAGGGCGAGTATGTTGCCAGGGCCGGTTTAGGACCAGGTCAAGGTTGGGTCAGGGACAGAGACAGAACAGGGAAGGGCCAGTCAGGGTCCAGGGCAAGGGCAGAGCCAGGGCAGAACCAGGACCATGAGAAACCAAAGGTAGGGACAGGGTAGGGTAGGGCTAGGGCAGAGTAGGACTAAGGTACACAGGGCCTGGCCAAAAGCAGGGTAGGGCCATAGCAGGGGAAGGATTAGGACCAGGACAAGGGCAAACGCTGGGGCAGGGTATGGTGTGACCAGTACAGGGCCAGGATAGAGGATAACAGGAGGATGGCTGGAGGAGTGGATAGGATGAGGACCGTGGCCAACTGAGGGCCATGGCAGATCCAGGGCTGGGTCAGGACCCTCATATTGGCAATGCAGGGCAAGGAAAATGTCAGTGCCCAGTCAGGACTGTGCCAGGGCAGGACCAGAACTGGGGCAGGACCAGAACTGGGGCAGGGCCAGAGCCAGGGCAGGAAGAGGGCTGGGTCATGGCCAGGAGAAAATCAGGGGCAGGATAACAGCCAGGGTTATGACAGGACCAAGATGAGGGCCAGGACTGAGCAGAAATAGGGCAGGACCACAGCCTAGAAGGAACATGGCAGGGCAAGGGCTTGAGACAAGGTAGGTTCAGGATCAGCATAAGACAGGGCAGGACTAGGGTAGTGCAGAGCAAAGGCCAGATAGGGCCAGTGTAGAGCAAGCGTGCAGCAAGTGGATGGCAGAGTAGGGGCACAGAAGGCTGTGCTGAGGACATGGACCAGGCAGGGCCCACAACAAGGCAGGGCCAGAAAGGGGCCAGGACAAGGGCAAGGCCACTGAATGGCCAAGGAAAAGGCAGGTCCACGGAGGAGCCAAGGCAAGGACTGGGCCCTGTGAGAACCAGAGTCAGGGCCAGGGCAAGGCAAAGGGAAGGGAGGGCCACAACAGGCCAGAGTAGGGCCAGGGCAAAGCCAAAACCAAGACAGGACTAGGATAGCACAGGGTTAAGGCAGGGCCAGTGAAGGGCAAAGCCATGGCATCGCCAGGACAGAACCAGGGCATGGTCAGGTCCATGGCTTGAACAGGGCAGGGTCAGTGCCATGCCATAGCCAGGGCAGGTCCATGGACAAGGTGGGACCAAGATAGACCAGGACTAAGGCAGGCATAAGGTGGATCCAGTGACAAGGCATGGCTGCATCAAAGACAGGGCCACTCCAAGTCCAGGTACAGGGAAGGTCCAGAGCAAGGAGAGAGCCAGGGCAGAGCCAGGAAGAGACAAAGGCAGGTCCAGGTCAGGGTATGGGTAGGACCATACTACGGTAAGGGTAGGACCAGAGCAAAGCAGGACTAGGGTAGCACGTGGCCTGGCAAAAAGCAGGGGAGGGCCGTTGCAGGGGAGGAATAGGAGTAGGGTCAGGGAAAACACTGGGCTCAGGACATGGGAGGGCCAGGGCAGAGGAGGGCAGTGCAGGACCAGGACTATATCACGGACAGAGTTGGCCTGGGGTCGTCATCCCAGGGCAGGACCAGGGCAAGTCCGATAAGAAGGCAGGGCCAGGGCCAAGACAGAGCCAGGGAAGAGCAGGACTATTGCAGGGTGAAGGCAAGGTCAGAGCTTGCAGGAGCAGGGCCATGGCAGATCAGGGCCAGGATAAAGGTAGGGCCAGGACCAGGAATATCAGGGCCAGCACGGGTCAAGTCAGGGAAGTACCAGAACCAGGCCATAGGGCAGGACAAGTCCCAAGGCAGGACCAGGTAGTACCAGGGCAGAATGACAGCTCTGAGTGCAAGGGCTGAGGAAGGATCAGGGAAGGTCCATAGCTGAGTCATGGTCAGATCAAAGACATGAATAGGGAGGACTCAGGATCAGGACAGGTCCAGGGCACAACCAGGGCAGAGATAGGCAGGGAAATGGGAGAACCAGGCCATGGCAGGGCCAAGTCACGACCGGGACTGGGCAGGACAAGACCAGGGTCACCCAGGATAAAGGCAGGGCAAGTCCATTGCAGGGCCAGGGTCAGACCAGAACCAGAGAAGTGCTGGGCCAAGGCCAGTACTAGGACCAGGAACAGGAAAGGGCAATGTCAGGAACAAGGCAAAGAAAGATCCTCAGGGCCAACGCCAGGGCCATGGCAGTACCAGCAACAGGGTTAGGGCCAGAGAGTGATAGGGCCAGAGTCAGGGCAAGGGCCAGAACAGCATGTACTGGGTTAGGGCCCAGGCAAATTAGGGCCAGGGCCAGGCCAGTGTCATCGTAAGGTCTTAAGCAGGTCAGGGCCAGGGCAGGGTTAGTGCCATGGCAAGGTCTAGGACAAGGCTGGGGCAGGACCATGGCAGGACCATGACAGGACCAGGGTTAGGAGCAGGGGCCAGGAGTCAAGGCCAGGGATGGGACCAGGTCTGTGCTAGGGTCAGGGTGAGGGCCAAGGTAGTGCAGGGCCAGGTCGAAGGGGCAAGACCTGGACCAGGGTGAAGTCAGGGCCAGGGTAGAACTAGGATTGTGCAGGGTCAGACCCAGGCCGGAAGCAATGCATGATCAGGATCTAAGACATTGTGGCCAAGTCTAGGCCGGGGCCAGGGCCACAGCAAATACAGAGCCAAGGAGAAGCCTGGACCATGGAGGGTCCAGAGGAGGGCAAGATCAAGGCAGAACCAGAACCAGCAAGAAGCAAAAGCAAGGACAGGGCAGTGCAAGGCCAGGTTGGGCCACATCCAAAACAGGGCAAGGCTAGGATAGTACAAGGCATAGCAAAAAGCAGGGCAGGGGTCATAGCTGGGGTACGTCTAGGAACAGGGCCAGCGTATTTTGGGGCCATTACAGGCCCATAACAGAGGATGACAGTGCAAGACCAGGGTAAGGAAGGAGGCAGGGCCAGGGCCAAGGCTGTGCCAAGGCAGAGAATGCCAGTGCAGGGTCATTACAGGGTGAGGGCAAGACCAGGGAATGAAAGGGCAGGGAAGGTCCAAGACAGGCCCATGGTCCAGGGTCAGGGCCTGGAAAAGGGAAGAGCTGGGACCAGGGATATGACAGAACCAGAGCAAGGCAGGGCAACAGTCATGACAGAGTCAGGGCAGGTCCAGAAAGGGGTTAAGGAGGGGCAGGGCCAGGGCACAAATCATGCAGGGTAAGATAGGGCAATTGCATGACTGGTTCATGGAAGGAGCAAGTACAACATAGCAGAGGCCAAGGAAAGGCCATGGCAGGAAAGGGCCAGGGAAACGTCAGGGCCATGGCAGTGCCAGGGCCAGAAGCAGGGCAAGACTAGAGCCAGGGCAGGTCCAGGGCCAAGAGGGTCAGGAACGCAGCAAGACAAGTGGCAGGGTGAGGGCCATGGGCAAGTTAGGGCCAGGGTACGGGGTAATGCTGTGCCCAGCCATGGTTCAGCCAGGGCCAAGAGGGGCCAGGGCCAAACAAGCATAGGATGGGTCCATTGCCAAGGCGCAGCCAGTGGGGACCATGGCATTGCCAGGGCCACCGTAGGGCCAGACCAAGCCTGGGTCAGGGGATAGAGCCAGACAAAGGGCAGGGCCAGGGAAGTTCCAGGGTAAGGGCAGGCCCAGGACAGGACCAGGATAAGGCAAAGGTAGAGCCAGGACAGGACACGGCCAGTGTAGGGCCAGGCCAGAGCAGGACTAATTATCACAGGGCATGGCTAAAGGCAGGAGAGGGCCATAGCAGTGGCAGGACTAGGAACAGGGTTAGGCCAAGCAGAGGACACAGTGTGTGGCAGGGACAGGTCAGAGGAGGTCAGAGACAGAACCAGGTCATGGACAGATTAGTCCTGGGGTCAGCCCAGGGAAAGGCTAGGGCAAGTTCAAGCAGAAGGCAGGGCCAGGGCTGAGGCAGAGTCAGGCTAGAACAGGACCAGAGCAAGACCAATGCAGGGTGAAGGTGAGGCCACAGTACCGAACAGGGCAGGGCTATGGTGGGTCAGGGCCTGTGCAAGGTTAGGGCCAAGCCCAGGAATATTACAGGACCACAGCCAGGGAAGAACCAGAGCCAGGCCTCAGAGAGGGCAGAGCAAATGCCAAGGCAGGGCCAGGCAGTTCCAGGGTTGAGTGACAGTGAATCCTAAGTGCTAGGGCTGAGGCAGGGTCAGGGAAAATCCAGGGATGAGTCAGGGTTACGTCAAAGACAAGGCCAAGGAAGGACCAAGTATATTCAGGGCCAGGGAACAACTAGGGCAGGGTCAGGTAGGGCAGTGAAAAGGCCAGCCCTTGGCATGGCCAGGTCAGTGCTGCGACAAGGCAGAGCCAGGCCAGGATAGCACAGGACAAAGGCAGGGCTGGTCCAATGAAGGGCAAGGTCAAGGCAAAGAGCATCACCAGGGCCATGGCAGGACCAGTAACAAGGCTAGGGCCGGGAAAGTGACAGGGCCTGGCTGGAGGCTCGGGCCAGAATAGCACATCAGAGTAGGGCCTGGCAAATAAAAGCCAGGACAGGGTCAGGGTCCATGATAGGGCTAGGGCTGGGGCAAGGCCATGACCATGTCTAGGACAAGGTTGAGGGAGGGCTATGACAGGGGCAGTGCCATGGCAGTACCAGGGTCAGGAGCAGGGGTCAACCTGGTTCAATGGCAGGGTGAGGTTCAAGGTAGAGCAGGGCAAAGGGGTGAGATCAGGAACAGGGCAGGACTAGGAAAGCACAGGGCCAGGGCCATGCCAGGATCAACATAGGGTCAGGGCCAGGCCAGAGCCAAGGCTGGGTCAGGAACAGGGCCAGAGCAAGGGTATGGCCACAGAGAAGGCAGTACTAGGGAAAGTCCAGAGCAAGGGCAGGGCTAGGGAATTGCAGAAGCAGGACAAAGTAAAGGCAGGTACAGAGCAGACCAAGACCAGGTTAGTGACAGAGCAGCGCTAGGGTAGGACAGAGCATGGCCAGAAGCAGGGCAGGGCCATAGCAGGCGCAGGACTAGGTACAGGGCCAGGAAAAGCAGTGGGCCACGGTATGGTGGTGCCAGGACATTGGATGACAGGGTAGGAACATGTCATGGACAGGGTAGTTCCATCATCAGCCTGGGGAAGGGTCAGGGAAAGGCCAGGGAGAAGGCATGGCTAAGGCCATGCCAAGGCAGAGACCTCCAGTACACGCTCCATGCAGGATAAGACCAAGACCAGAGCGTCAAAGGGCACTGAAGACCAAGGGAAGGTCCAGGGCAGGGTTAGGGGCAAGGGCAGGGAAAGGCAGGGTCAGGGTCTTGATCAATGATGGTCTAGGGTCAGAGCTATGGAAGGGCCCAGACAGGGCCCTGGCTAAATAAGAGCAGAGCCGAGGCAGACCATAGAGAAGGCAGGGCAAAAGCCAAGGCAGGGTCAGAGTAAATCCAGGGAGCAGCTAGGGCTGGTCAGGGTAAAGGCACAACCAGTGAAAGGTAAGATTAGGCAATGGCACACATGGGCCATGGCAGGGCCAGGAAAGGGCAGTATAAGCATGGCCTTGATGGACCAGGGAAGAGACAGGTCAAGGTGTGGCCAGAACAAATCAAGCTCAAGACATGTCCAAGTCCAGGTCAGGGCTAGAGCACGACCAGGACAGTGACCACTGGCAGGCCTGGTGCCATGACCGGAGTCAGCAGGAGTAGCAGAATCAAACCATCGCCAGCACAGGTTCAGGGAAGGGATAGGGTAGCACATGGCAAAGACAGGGCAGTGTAGGGCCAGGGAGTGGGTAGCGTAGTGTCTGGTCAGAGCTGGGCTCTGTGCATGGTGGGCCAGGGCAGAGGAGGGCAGGGTAGGACCAAAATTTGTCACAGACACAGTAGACTTGGGGTCAGTCTAGGGCAGGGACGGGGAAAGGCCAGGGAGAAAGCAGAGCCAGGGTCATGGCAGAGGCAGGGTAGAACAGAACTAGTGCAAGGCCAGTGCAGGGTGAGGGCAAGACCAGGTAATGGAAGGGAGAGACCATGGAGGGTCAGGGTCAGAACAAGTGTAGGTGTATGGCCAGGACTGTGCAAGGACCACAGGCAGAGCCAGAGCTATGCCAGAGCAGGGAAGGGGCAGGGCATTACTAGAGCCAGGTCACAGAGAGGGCAGAGCAAGTGCCAAGACAGGGCCAGGTAGTGCCAGCGCTGAGTGACAATGAGCCCTGAGTGTGAGGGCTGAGACCGGGTCAGGGAAGGTCTAGGGCGGAGTCATGGTTAGATCCAAGACAGGACCAGGGCAGAACTAGGGAGGAGTCAGGGCCAGGGCACAACCAGGACAGGGTTGGGAAAGGTAATGGGAGGACCAGAACATGGCAGAATCAGTTCAGTGCCAAGACAGAGCAGGGCCAGTCCAGGATAGCACAGGGCAAAGGAGGGCAGGTCCAATGCATGGCAAAGGTTGAGATTAGGGCCAGAGAAATGCCAGGGCAGGCACCTGGAAAGGGCAATGTCAGTACCAAGGCAAAGACCGTGCAAAAGCAGGGTCAAGACCATGGCAGGACCAGCAACAGGGGTAGGGACAAGACAGTGAAAGAGCCAGGGTGGGGGCTAAGGCCAGAACAATGTACCAAAGTAGATAGTGATTAAATCAGACCCAGGACAGGGTCAGAGCCATGGTCAGGCCAGTGTTTGGGTAAGGCACAGGATACAGGCCAGAGCAATGTCAGGATATGGGCAGAGCTAGGGTCAGTATTATGACTGGGCCAGTGCCAGGGGCCTGGCACAACCAGGGCAGGGAGATGTACTGTCAGTACAGTTCAAAAGAGAGTTTAGGGTTAATCAGGGCCAAGGCACAACTAGTGCCTGGTGAGACAGGGCAATGACACAATGGGGCCATGGGTATGCCAGGATAGGACAGAACAAGAAGAGCCTTGGTAGGGCAGGGCACAGACATGCCAAGGCAGGACTGGGACAAATCAGGCCCAGGACATGTCCAAGTCCACGTCAGGACAGAACAGGACCAGGACCACTGGCAGACCTGCGGCCATGTCGGGAGCAGAGTCAGCATGAGGGGCCAAGCCAGAGCCAAGACAAGGTCAGTGCAGGTCCAGGACAGGGGCAGTATAGGACATGGCCAACTCAGGGTCCGGGTGGGGCCAGGGCGGAATCAGCACAGGGGGACGTTAGGACATGGCCAAGACAGGGTCAGGTTGGGGCCCGGACAGCACAGGTAATGGTAAGGTAGGTCCAGGGCAGAGCACTGCAGGGCCAGGTAAAAGGTGGGGCAGGTTTAGGGCAGAGCCAGGCTGAATGCCAAGGCCATACTCAGAGCAGGTCTATGGCAGAGGCAGGACCAGGACATAGCCAATCCAGCATCTCAGAGGGCCAAGGAAAGGCCACAGCAGGGGCTAGGGCAGGGAGAGGGCCAAGACAGTGCCATGCCAGAATGGGGCCAGTCAATAGAAGGGAGAGGCCAGAGCCAGGACAGGACCAGGGCCAAGTTAGCGTCAGGACTATGGCAGGTTGAGTGGCTGTGTGAGGGCCATGGCCAAGTCAGGACCAGGACATGGCAGTGGCATTTGCAGTGTAGGGCAGGGCCTCAACAGGGCTGGACTATAGCAGGACCAGAAGGGGGCAGGGCAAGATGCAGGGTGGGCCCAGGGCTGGTTCATGGCCAGGGAAAAACCAGGGGTAGAGTCACAGCTATGGAGATGACAAGACGAAGACCAGAGCCAGAAATAGGGCAGGGACAGGGATCGGGACATGACAAGGTCAGGGCCAGCGCAGGGCCAGGACAGGGCATTCATAGGGTACTCCAGAGCTAAGACATGGCAGGGCCAGTGTAGAGGAAGTAAGGACCAAGGATGGCAGCATAGGTGCAGAATAGGCCAGGGTTGGGACATGGACCAGGCGGAGCCCACAAGGCAGGTCCAGGAGGGGCCAGGGCAAGGATAAGGGCAAGGCCAGAGAAGGACTAGGTAAAAGGCAGGGCCAGGCAGGAGCCAAGACAAGGGCTGGGCCAGGTCAGAGTCAGAACCAGGGCAGACCAAAGGGAGTGCCAGGGCAGGGCAAAGTCAGGGTAGGGAGGGACATGGCAGACCAGGTTAGGACCAGGGCAAGGTGAGGGCTGAGGCAGAACTAGGGTAGCACAGGGCGAGGGAATGAGTGGGGAAAGGCAGGCCAGGGCAGAACCAGTGCATGGTAGGAACAGGACAGGGTAGGGAAAGGGCTGTACCATAGCTGGGTTAGGTCCAGGGACAACACAGAGCCAAGAAGGGGCCAGGGGAAAGACAGGCATGGGTCCAAAGCTAAGGTATCGCTGGTGTGGGGCCATGGGAATTTCCAGGGCCTGTGTAGGGCCACATCAAAGTTCGAGCAGGGACAAGGCCAGAGGCAAGGGCAGGCCTAGCGACAAGGCAAGAGCTAGGGCATGCTTAGGGAGGGTCCAGGACAAGGGCAAGGCCACAGCAGAACCAGTACTACAACAAGGCAAAGGCAATGCCAGGGCAGGTTATTGCCAGCATAGGGTCAGGGCACAGCAGAGCACATGGCATGGATAAAAGCAGGGAGGGTCAGAGCAGGAGCAGGACTAGGACCAGGTCAAGGGTAGGGCCACAGCTAGGATTGTGACAGGGCAGGGCAAGGGCAAGGTAGGACCAGAGCCAAGCCATAGAGTGGGCAGAGGTAGGTAGTGCCAGGACTAAGTGACACTGAGCCCTAAATGCAAGGGCTGAGGCAGGGTCAGGGAAGGTTCAGATCTGAGTCAGGGTTAGATCCAAGACAGGGTCAGGGCAGGACCAGGGAGGGGTCAGAGCCTGGACCAGGCCAGTACACAACCAGGGCAGAGTTGGGCAGGGTAACGGGAGGATCGAGACATGGCAAAGCCAGGTAAGCACCACCATAGGTCAGGGCCAGGCTAGGATAGCATAGATTTAAGGCAGGGCAGCTCCAATGCAGGGGCAGGGTCCAGATCAGGGCCAGAGAAGCTCCACGACAGCGCTGGGACCAGAACCAGGAAAGAGAAATGTCAGGACCAAGGCAAAGACAGAGCAGGGCCACGTCCAGGGTTGTGGTAGGACCAGCCAGAGCTAGGGCCAGGACAGTGATGGGGCCAGGGTCAGGGCTAGGACCAGGACAGCGTACTCGGGCAGGGCCCAGCAAATCAGAGCCAGGACAGGGTCAGAGCCAGGGCCGGGGCAGAGTCAGGACCTTAATCAAGGGAAACGTCAGCACCAGGGTCCATGCCAGGGCCTGGGCAACAGCAGGGTCATGGCAGGATGAGGGTCAGGAGCAGGGACAGTGGTGGGTCAAGGTGGCTGCTTGACCAGGTCTGAGCTAGGGAGAGGATAATGGCTGGGCAGGGCCAGGGAAAAGGGTCAAGTCTAGGTTCAGGGTGAGGTCAGGGCCATGGAGGGACTGGCATATTGCAGGACCAGGGCCAGTTCAGGACCAATGCAGGGCCAGGGACAGGGACAGATTAAGGGCTGAGCCAAGGCAGAACAAGAACCAGGGCAAAGCAAAGGCAGGGCAAGGACAGGTCAGGGCCAGGGCAGGGATACTATAGCACACGGTATGGTCAGAATCAGGACAGGGCCATAGCCGGGGTAGGACTAGGAACAGGGCCAGGGCAAGCACTGGGCAAGAGTATGGTGGGGCTAGTTAAAGGCAAGAACAGAAGAGGACAGGACAGGGCAAGGGGCATGTTATGTACATGGTAGGTCCAGGTCAGGGCCAAGACCAGCTGAAGGCTAGGGAGAAGGCAGGGCTACTACCAAGGCAGGGCCAAGGCAGGGCCAGTTCAGGGTCAGTGCAGGGTGAGGGAAAGGCCAGTGCAATGAAAATCAAGGGAAGGGCCAGGCTGGACCAGGGCAGGAAGATGGCAGGGCAAGGCAGGTTAGAGCCCATCCAGGCCAGGGCAGACAGTGTTAGGGCCTGGATAAAGGTAGGTAGGGCCAGGGTTATGACAGGAACAAGGCCAGGGAAGTACCAGAAACAAGGTAGAACCAGGGATCAGGGCAAGGACATGGCAGGGTCATGGGTTTGGGCCAGGGCAAGGTTAGGACTATGACGGAGCACAGCCAGTGTAGAGCAAGGACAGGACCAGGTGATGGCAGGGTATGGAGAGGGAAGAGCAAGGCCAGAACATGAACAGACCATGGCTTACAGCAAGGCAGGGCCAGAGAGGGGCCAGGGCAAGGGCAAGACCAGAGAAAGTCTAGTGAAAAAGCACAGCCACGTATGGTCTAAGGTAAGGACAGCACCAGGGCAGACGAAAAGGCAGGGCAAGACTAGAGTAGGGAGGGTCATGGAAGTCCAGGGTAGGGCCAGGGTAAGTTCAGGGCCGATGCAGGACAGTGATGTCACAGCCACGGGATTGCTGGAGAAGGGCTGGGTCAAGGCAGAACCAGGATATGGCAGAGAAGGGTTAGGTCTTTGGCATGAACAGGGCAGGGTCAGTGCCGTGCTATAGCCAGGACAGGTCCTGGGACAATGCAGGACCAAGGAGGGGTCAGAGAAAAGGCAGGTATAGGGTGGGACAAGTGCCATTACATGCCTGGTGCATGGCCAGGACGTTTCCATGGCCAGTGTAGGGTCAGGCCATGTTGTTTCAGGGATAGGGCCAGATCAAGGGCAGTGTTAGGGAGGGTCCAGAGAAAGGGCAGGTTTAGGGTAGAACCAGGACCGGTATAGTGTAAAGTCTGGTCCAGGGCAAGGTATGGCCAGAGTAGGGTCAGAGCAGAGCAGGACTAAGGTAGCACAGGGTCTGGCCAAAGGCAGGGCAGGACCATAGCAGGGGTAGGTCTAGGAGCAGGGCTTGGGCAAGCACTGGGCCCAGGGTATGGCAGCTCCAGAGCAGATGAGGGCACAGCAGTGACAGGGTCATGAGATGGACAGAGTAGTCCCAGGGCAGGGACAGGGCAAGGCCAGACATGTCCAGGCCCAGAGAAGGCAGAGCCTGAACCAAGGCAGCACCAGGGTAGAGCAGGAACAGTGCAAGAACAATGCAGGGTGAGGGCAAGGCTAGGGCACAGAAGGGCAGGGCCATGGTAGGTCAGTACCAGGACAAGGGTAGGGACAGCACCTCGAATATGGCAGGACAAGGGCAAGGTCCAGGGCTATGCTAGGGCAGGGCAAGAGAGGGTATGGTGGGGCCAGTACAGGGCCAATTCAGGGTCAGGGCTATGACAGGACAAGTGGGGCAAGTGCCATGGTCGTTCCACGTTGTGCTAGGGCTGAGTGACATGGAGCCCTGAGTGCAAAGGCTTAGGAAGGGCCAGGGAAGGTCCAGGGCTAAGTAAGGGTTAGATCCAGGACAGGGCTAGGGTGGGATCAGGGAGGGGTCAGGGACATGGAAAGACCATGACAAACCCAGGGCAGGGTTGGGTAACACGATGGATACCACGTCATGGCAGGGCCAGGTGAGCACCAGCACAGAGCAGACACAGGCCAGGATAGTACAGGGCAAAGACAGGGCAGTTCCAGTGCAGGGCTAGGGTCCAGACCAGGATGAGAGAAGCACTGGGGCAGGACAAGGCCAGGGCCAGGGCCAGGACCAGGACCAGGAAAGGGCAATGTCACGACCAAATTAAGCCACAGCAGGGCTAGGGCCAGGACAGTGATAGTGCCAGTGTCAGGGCTAAGGCCAGAGCAGTGTACCATGGTAGGGCCCAGGCAAATCAGACCCAGGACAGTGTTGGGGCCAGGCTAGAGTCAGGTAAGGACTTAAGCAAGGAAGGTTCAGTTCCAGGGCTTGTGCAAGGGGCCAGGGCAGCGGCAGATCCATGGCCAGGTCTAGGACATGGCTGGGGCAGGACCATGATCAGGAGCAAGGGCAGTGGCAGTCAAAGGTCAGGGCTGGGGCCAGCTCTTGGCTAGGGACAGAGTGAGGCAAGGCAGACAGGGTCAGGGGAAAAGCGCAAGACCAGGAATGGGGCAAGATCAAGACCAAGACAGAACTGAGATAGCACAGGGCCAGGCCAGGATCAATGCACGGCCAAGGTCCATGCCCTTGCCATGGACAGAGCAGGTCGCACAACAAGGCAGGGCCAGAAAGGGGCCAAGGCAAGGACAAGGCCAGAGAAGGGCCAGGGAAAAGAGGGGGCCAAGACTGGTCCAGGGACAGGGCCAATGCAAGGGCAGGGCCATGGAGAAGGCAGGAGCAGGGAAGGTCCAGAGCAAGGGCAGGACCCGGGCAAAACCAAAACCAGGACAAAGGAAAGATAGGGACAGGGCAGGAGAAGGCCAGGTTTGGGCCACGGACAGTGCACTACAGAGTTAGGATAGCACAGGGCATGGCCCAAAGCAGGGTAGGGCCATAACAGGGGCATGACTAGGAAAGGGGCCAGGGTAAGCAATGTGCCAGGTTATGGTGGGACCAGTACCGTGCCAAGATATAGGATGATAGAATAGGGCAAGGGCCAGGGCAAGGCCATTGAGAAGGTGGGGCCAAGGCCATGTGAAGTTAGAGAGGGCCAGTGCAGGAATGCAGGGTGAGGGCAAGGCCAGGACAAAGAAGAGCAAGGGAAGGGCAAGAGCAGGTTCAGGGTCAAGGCTTTGATAAGGGCAGGGCTAGGGATGGGCCAGGACAGGGCTGGGTTAGAGCAGGTAACAGTAGGCTGGCCCAGGGCAGGACACTGCAGACCAGACTGAATGCCAAGGGCATGCTCAGAGCATGGCCAGGTCAGAGACAGGGCCAGGGAATGGCAGGGCCAGCAAAGCAGAGGGCCATGGAAAGGCAAGGGTAGCTAGGGGCCTTGGCAGGGCCAAGGCCAAGGAAGTGCCAGGGCCAGAGCCAGGACAGAATCAGGGCCAAGTAAGGGTCAGGGCTATGGCAAGATGAGTGGCAGGGTAAGGGCCATGTCCATGTCAGGACCAGGCCGAGGAAAGGACCCTGACATGGGAAGTGTAGGGCAGGTCAGGGTCAGAGTAGTGGTTACTGCAGTGCCCAGTCTAGGCTGGGGAATAGCAGGACCAGAACCGGGCAAGGCCAGAGACAGGACAGGACTGGGGCTGGGTCATGGCCAGGGAAAAACCAGGGGTAAGGTCATGGTCCAAGGACATGACAAGACCAATTCCAGGAGCAGACCCAGGATCAGGGCAGACTCAGGGTAAGGGCAGGGACATGGCATGGCCAGTACAGGACCAGGGAAGGGTAGTGGTAGGGTAGCTGAGAGCCAAGGCAGGACAGGGCCAGTGTAGAGTAAGCACAGGGCCAGGGGATGGCAGTGCAGGAACATTGAAGGTTCCACAATAAGGCAGGGCCAGAAAGGGGCCAGGGCAAGGGTAAGGACAAGAGCAAGTCCAGAGAAGGGCCAGGGAAAAGGCAGGGCCAGGGAGTGGCCAAGTCAAAGGCAGGATTAGGTCAGAACTAGAGCCAGGGCAGACGAAAGGGAGTGCCAGGACAGGGCAAGACCAGGGTAGGGAGGGACATTGCAGGTCAGGGGCGAGGCAGGACTAGGATAACACAGGTCCAGGGAAGAACCAGGACATGGTAGTGCCAGGGCCGAGCATGGTCAGGTCTATGACATGGACAGGGCAGGGTGAGCACTGTGCCACAGCCAAAACAGGTCCAGGGACAATGCAGGGCCAAGGAGAGGCCAGGGCAAAGGCAGGCCTAGGGTGGGTCCCATGTCAGTGTATGCCCAGTGTAGGGCCAGGACATTGCCAGGGCCAGTGTAGTGCCAGGCCAAGGTGGGGCTAGTGAGAGTTCACAGCCAGTGCAGAACCAGGACTAGGAAAAGTCAAAGGCTTGGCCAGGGTAGGGTAGGGCTAGGACAGAGCATGACTAAGGTAGCACGGGGCATAGCCAACAGCAGGGCAGAGGCATAGCAGGTGCAGGGCTAGGAACAGGGCCAGGGAAGCACTGGGCCCAGCGCATGGCAGGGCCAGGGAAGAGGAGGGCAGGGCAGGCCCACGGTCGTGTAATGGACAGCATAGGTCAGGTGTCAGTCCAGGGAAGCACCAGGGCAAGGCAGAGCTAGGGTAGCTCAGGACCAGTTCAAGGCCAGTGCAGTGTGAGGTCAAGACCAGGACATGGAGGGAAGAGCCATGGCGGGTCAGGACCAGGAATATGGCGCGATCAGGACCAGGGCTGTGCCAGGGCTGGGCATGACCAGGGCCAGGCCATAGAGATGGCAGGGAAAGTGCCAAGGCAGGACCAGGTAGTGCCAGGACTGAGTGACACTGAGCCGAGTGCAAGGGCTGAGGCAGGGTCAGGGAATGTCCTGGGCTGAATCAGGTTTGATCCAATACAGTGCTTGGGCCTGGCTAGGGAGGGCTCAGGGCCAGGATAGGGTTGGGGAGGGCAATGGGAGGACCAGAACAAGGCAGGGCCAGGTCAGCACTGGCACAAGGCAGAGCCAGTCCAGGATAGCACAGAGCAAAGGCAGGACAAAGGCAGGGCAGGTCCAGTGCAGAGGCAGGTCCAGTTCAGGGCCAGGGTCCAGACCAGTGCCAGAGAAATGCAGGGGCGGAGACAAGACTGGGACCAGGACCAGGGAAGGGCAATGTCAGGATCAAGGCAAAGCTAGAGCAGGGCAAGGGCCATGGCAGGACCAGCAACAGGGCTAGGGCCAGGCTAGTAGACAGGGCCATATATGGGATTAGGGCCAGAACCATGTACCAGGGTAGGGTGGCACAAATGGAAAACAATTTGTTCTTCTATAATAGGGGATGTGGCATTTTGGAGTCCTTGCTGGGCTGGGTGGGCCATTAAGATATATAGAGTTTGCTCTATAATTTAACTTTGACAAAGCAATGTAATTATTTTATTAATGTCTTCTTGAAAGAGTTGTAGGGTTTATGGGAATGGTTTGAAACCAGTTTCTGGAGATTTGAGTCCCTTCTTTTTCATTTAAGATTTTACATAGGCTGACTCTTTGAATGTGTAATAAAAAGGCGGACAGCTATAAAGTCATTCTAAGATATTATTTAATTGTTCAATGGGAAAAACTTTCATTTTGGGAAAGAGACTTCTCAGACTGTGAAGGCTATCAGTACCTCTGCAGTTAATGAGATGAATGAGTCTGTAGATGAAATAATATCTCATGCAGTGGTGCATCAGGGTAGTTGGAGTATCATCCAGGCATTCCAGGTAGGCGGAGAAAATGTTGTGGGAAGAAAGTTAAGTTTACACCTGCAAATATAATGGTGAAGTGATTTTTAGCATAGGTTTGGTTAAGTGTGTAGCCCGAAAATAGAGGGAACCAACCAGTGGATAAAGCCTGCTATAATGGCAAACACTGCCCCTGTTGATAGGACATAGTGGAAATGGGAAAATATGTAATGTGTGTCATGTAAAATAATGTCTAATAGTGAATTGGCTAATACAGTTCCTGTTAAGCCACCTACTGTGATGAGAAAGATGAAGCCTAGAGCTCAGAGTATTGCGGGAGATCATTTAATGTTGCTGCTGTGTGATGTGGCCAATCAGCTAAAGACTTTTACTCCAGCAGGGATAATGATACTTATAATGGTGGAGGAAAAGTATGCTCGTGTATCTATATCTATTTCTACTGTAAATATGCGGTGACCCCATACGATGAAGCCTAGGAAACCAACTGATATTATGGCTCATACTATACCTATATCCAAATGATTCTTTTTTGCTGGAGTAGTATGTTACGATATGAGAAGTCATTCCAAAACCTGGTAGGATAGGATTTAGCTTCGGAGTGCCCAAAGAATCAAAATAAATGTTGGTATAGAATAGGGTCACCTCCACCAGCAGGATCAAAAAAGGTAGTATTAAGGTTATGGTCTGTTAGCAATATAGTAACATCAGTGGTTGGAACAGGGAGAGAAGGAAGTAGAAGAACTGCTGTAATAAGGATGGATCAGACAAAAAGGGGTGTTTGGTATTGGGTTATGGCTGGAAGTTTTGTATTAATAATTGTGGTAATAAAATTTATGGTTCCTAGGATAGAAAAAATACCTGCTAGATGGAGTGAGAAGATAGTTAAATCTACAGAGGCTCCTGCGTGTGCCAGGCTTCCTGCTAGGGGAGGATGGATAGATTGTTCAGCCGGTTCCAGCACCGGCTTCTAGTATTAAGGATGCAGGTGGGAGTAGAAGGGATGTGGGGAGAAGCCAGAAGCTTCTGTTATTTATTTGAGGGAATGCTATATCAGGGGCACCAATTATTAGGGGGACAAGTCAGTTGCCAAAGCCTCCGATCATGATTGGTATTACTATGAAGAAAATTACAATAAATGTGTAAGTGGTGACAATAACATTATAGATATGGTCGTCTCCTAGTATGGTTGCTAGCTGGCCTAATTCTGTTAGAATTAGGAGGTTTAGGGCTGTGCCTGCTATTCCTGCTCATGCACTGAATAATAGATGTAATGTTCCGATATCTTTATGATTAGTTGAAAATAATCAGCAGTTGACGAGTATAGGTAGAAAAAGGTAAAATGGCTGAGGAAGCATTAGACTGTAAATCTAAAGACAGGGGAGTAGGCCTCTTTTTACCAGTCCTGAGGAGATACTATCATATTGAATTGCAAATTCAAAGGAGCAGCTTCAATCCTGTTGGGGCTTCTCCTGCTTTTTTTTTCTTATGGCAGGAGAAGTAGATTGAAGCCCATCGATAAGTTATTTGCCTGCTAACTAAATTTTTGTGGGTTAAAGTCCCATCCATCTAAGAAGGGCTTGGTTTAATGAAAGTAGTTGATTTACGTTCAACTGATGCAGAGTAAAGTTTTGCAGTCCATAGAATTGATACAGAAATTAAGTATAATTTCTTCTTGAGAGCTTTCAAGGCTCTTGCTTGTGATTAATAGTGACAGGGTTATATGTAGGAGAGTGGAAAAAATAATAAATGGAGGAAGGAACAGTATGGGTTTTATGTTTTCAAACTGTCATTCTATTTTTATGTTGATGGATGTAGGAAATATTGTTATTGAAATAGAGTAAATTAGGCATATGTAAAAGTATAGATTTAGTAGAATTATTATCGCTATAGTAATTGGAATAATGGGGTTATTGTTTTTGTAAACGCTTGTTAGATTGCTCATTTAGGAGAGAATCCTATTAATGGTGGTAGGGATAATAGAATAGTGTAATAATAGTTATCAATCATGTTAGTTTATTTCAGGTATGGGATAGTGATAGGGTTTTAGTATTCAAGTTTAAGTTAAGTATTATGTATATAGAAGTTGTCAGAATATAGTAGATAAGTAAATTTAGGATGGTGATGTTTGGGTGATAGGTTAATACTTCTATTATTCATCATATATGGGCAATTGAAGAACAGGCTAGGATTTTATGTAGTTGTGTTTGATTAAGTCCTTCTCAGCTGCTAATTATAATGGTTAAAATTGAAATTAATGGGAGGTTATTTGTGCTGATCGATGGAAAGATTTGAAGTTATATGAGATGGGAGGTAGTTTTTGTCATGTGAGGAGAAGTATGGCAGGTATTAGGGGGGTTTCTTGGCTTACCTCTGGGAGTCGAAAGTGAAAGGGGGCTATTTCTTGTTTTATTGCCAGAGCTATTATTATTATTATGGATGCAAGGTGGTTAATGTGGGAGTAATTGTTCATTGTCTGGAGAGCAGGTTGTTAGAAAGAATAGCTATTATAAGAATTATGGATGTGCTGGCTTGTGTTAGGAAGTATTTGGTGGCTGCTTCCGTGGAGCGGTGGCTTGTTTTTTTATTAGGATTGGCATGATGGCTAATAAATTTATTTCTAAACCTGCCCAGATGAGGAATCAGTGTGAGCATAATATTGTAATGAAAGTTCCTGTAAAGATAGTAAGGGAGATGGTGAGTTGGGCTAGTGGGTTAATTAGTACAGGAAGGATTAAACCAACATTTTTGGGGTATGGGCCCAATAGCTTGTTTAGCTTACCTTACTTTAGTGCATGGTGTAATACATAGCCTGGAAAGTTTTGAATTCTCAGGTGTGGGTCCAATTTCTCTAGCCTTAAAAATTAGAGGATTTAAAACTCTATAATTTACTCTATCAAAGTAACTCTTTTTTTTTTGGACATATTTCTTGTGTTTAGGGTGGGATGCTGGACGTTAGAATAGGTATTGAGATATATCATATGCACAGTGCTAGTGTAAGTGATAAAATTTTTTTTTCATAATAAATGTATTAGTTGGTCATAGGATAATTGAGGATTCATTCAGATTCATAAAAATAGGGTGGTTAATAGAAGGGTTTTGGTGATTACATTTATTGTGTAAAGTTCTGGTGAAATTATGGTGTGGGGTGCTCCTAGAAAAACAGTGGTAGTTAAGGCATTTATTATAATAATATTTATGTATTCTGCTATAAAGGAGAGTGAATGAACCTGCAGCATATTTCATGTTGAAACCTGAGACTAGTTCTGATTCTCCTTCTGTTAGGTTGAAAGGAGTTCAGTTGGTTTCTGCTAATGTGGAGATAAATCATATTATGGCTGGGAGTCATGGTGGTAGAAGTCAGAAATGTTCTTGTGTTGTAATGAGTGTATATAAATTTAATGAGTTGCTGATTAGTAGGGCTGATAATGGAATGATGGCTAGGGTGACTTCATGTGAAGTTGTTTGGGCTACAGTTTGTAATGCACCAACTGGTGCATAGTTTGAATTGGGTGCTCATCCGATCATAGAATGGAGTAAATGGCCAGGCTTGATGTGGCTAATATAAATAGAAGGCCTAAGCTGAAATTGATTGGGGGAGCTGGTATGGGGAGAGGAGCCCATAGAAGGAGGGCAATGGAAAGGGCCAAGGTTGGAGTAGTTATGTAAAGGGTTATAGTGGATGTGGAGGGTCGTAAGGATTCTTTTATGAAAAGTTTTGTTGTGTTGGTGAATGGTTGAAGTATTGCATAGGGACCTATGATGTTGGGCCCTTTATGTAGTTGTATATAGTCTAGAATATTTTGTTCTATAGGTGTTGGAAATACCGATTAGGGCAGGAATAACTAGTAGGAGGAGGTTAATCATGAACATGCTGTTAAGAAGAATTGAACCTCTGACTATAAAGCTTTGAGTCTTATGTGGGTACTGGGCTCTGCCGTCTTAACAAGCCCTGTTCTCAGGCAGGGAAAATTGTTTGTTAGATTGAGATAATATCATCTGTTGGGTTAGGGCGCTTTGTGAAGTAGGCTCTATTTCTCTTGTTCATTAATACTGGGAGAAATATTGAATAGATAAAAACTGACCTGGATGTCTTCGGTCTGAACTCAGATCATGTGGTACTTAAATCGTTGAAAAACCGAACCTTTAATAGTGGCTGCACCATTGGACTATCCTGATCCAACATTGAGGTGGCAAACCCCATTGCCGATATGAACTCTAGAATAGGATTTTGCTGTTATCCATAGGGTAACTTGGTCCGTTGATCAAGTTATTGGGCCAATGTGTATTAATTTAGTTAGACTAGTGTGGTCTTAGTTTATATTGTTTGGAGGTTATATTGTACACCGAGGTCACCCCAACCAAAATTTTTAATGCGTGGATGATTAATTAATGCCTATAAGTTTTTTGAGTCTTGTTTGTATTAGAAAATTGAAGCTCCATAGGATCTTCTCATCTTATTTGGTCATATCCACCTCTTCAGGGATAGATCAGTTTCACTGATGAAAAGTAAGAGACAGTTAGACCCTCGTGTGGCCATTCATACAAGTCCCTATTTGGGGAACAAGTGATTATGCCACCTTTACACAGTCAGGGTACCATAGCCATTGAATATGTCTCACTGGGCAGGCAGTGCCTCTAATACTGGTAATGCTTGAGGTGATGTATTTGGTAAACAGGTGGGGGTAAGGTTTGCCAAGCTCCTTTTACTTTTTTAAATCTTTCCTTAAGGACATGCCTGAGTCAGGTTAACAATTTAATAAGGTGTTTAGAATATAAGTTGTTATAATTGGGCTGTTAACTGGCAGTAGTTATTCCAGTCTGATATAAGCTTATGCAGGAGAGAATGCTTTTGTTACTTACACTGACATTGTTGTTTCTATTAATAGATTAGTCCAATGTGATGTTAGGGGTTCAGTAAAGTGAGAGGAATTGAAATAATTAAATATTGAGCTTGAACACTTTCTTAATTTGTGGCTGCTTTTAGGTCAACTATGGTAATGAAGTTTCTTACTCTCTTTGAAAGGTTATTTCCTAGGGAGAGAAGAGCTGTCCCTCTTTAACAGTTAAACTTAACCATTAGTCATGCATCCTGTAACTGGTCCAGATATACCAAGAAGCAATATTCCTGTGCTTGAATCATCCCGGAGCCATGAGCCAGGCAACTAAGGATGACCCCTATAGCCCAAACGCCTACTAAAATTGTTCAATGTAGCCAATCCCAATCTTGCCCTGCCTGTCCTTTCCTATAAGAGCCCCAATAAAGGCAGTGGCCTAAACATTCTTGCTCTTGTCTTCTGCCTCCTGACCACCTTAGTGTCTTTCCCATGAGGCCCTGTGTGGCATGTTGTGTATCTTGTTTCTTCAGCAACTCTGGATATTAAAAATCTCTTAATAGCATCAGACTCACCATGTTATCCCTCAGTCACCTTTGTAAATTAAGACCTGGGCACAATGCAATTGGAGATTTAACCACTATTTGATTAATTAGAAAAGGACTACCCAAAACATGAGTATTCCTGTTTCCCTTTAAAAATTGCATTTAATATAGTTAGTTGTTGCTTTAGGAATAACTATACCTATGCTTAATGAAAAATGAAAAAATCTATATGTACTAATGGAAAAGCTTAATGGACCTTAATCTGTATGTTCTAATTGTAAAGTTTGTGACTCTTACTCAGAAGTAGACATAGAGATAATTTGGAGGATTTTTCCTCTCCTATGTGTGTCTGAAATTTAATTTTTTAAAGGAAAAGCTAGAAGTAGAATAATCAGCCAGCTGATTATAAGAGCTAGTCAGCATTGCTTGACACAGAATATTTTTTCATTTATTTGTAACTTTAGTTTTTTTTTTTTCCATTAATGTTTTATAGATTTTAATGTGCAGAAGTTTTACCTTCTTGGTTAAATTTGTTCCTTAGTATTTTATGTTTGGATGCAATTGTAAATGGGATTGTTTTCTTAATTTCCTTTGTGGATAGTTCAATGTGTAAATAGAAAAACAACCCATTTTTGTATGTTGATTTTGTATCTTGTAATCTTACTGAATTTATTAGTTTTAGTAGTTTTTGATGGTCGTTAGGGTTTTCTATATGTAAGAGTGTGTTATCTGCAAATGGATAATTTTGCTTTTTTGTTTCTGATTTGCATGCCTCTTATGTCTTTTTATGGCCTACTTGCTCTGGCTAAGACTTCTGGGTATAATACTGAGAACTGATGTGAGTTGGCTTCCTTGTTTTGTTCCTGATCTTTGAGGATAAGTTTTCAACTTTTTAACATTGAGTATATTAGTCTATAGACTTATCATCTATGGCTTTCATTGTGTTGAGATACATTCCTTCTGTGTTTCATTTGTAGAGAGATTTTTTAAAATTATAAGAGGATGTTGAATTACATGGAATGCTTTTTCTGTACTATTAAGAAAGTTATATTTTATCCTACATTCTGTTAATTTGACATATCAATTTGTACATATTGAACCATATTTGTACCTCAAAGGTAAATCCCACTTGATCACAGTATATAATTGTTTTAATATGCTGTTTATTAGGTTTGCTAGTATTTTGTGTGGATGTTTGCATCTTTGTCTACCAGGGATATTGGCCTGTAATTTTGTTTTCTTGTAGTGTACTTGTCTGCCTTTGGCATCAGGGTAATGCTGGCCTTATAAAATTAGTTTGTAAATGTTCCCTGTTGTTCACTTTCTTTTGGAAGCCTGTGAGAAAGATTAACAATTACTCTACTGTAAATGTTCGTTAGAGTTTGCCAGCATATCCATCAGGTCCTGGACTTTTTCTTTGCTAAGAGGTTTTGATTACTGATTTCATCTCCTTACTCTTCATTTGTCTCTTTTTAGTTTCATTTTTTTCATGGTTTAGTATTGTAAGATGTATGTTTCTGGGAATTTATCCATTTCTTTTAGGTTATCCAATTTATGCATAATTGTTCATAGTAGTCTCTTATGATCCTTTGTTTTTCTTTGTTACCAGTTATAATGTCTACTCTTACATTTATGATTACACTTATCAGAGTCATCTCTCCTTTTTTTCCGTCATATAACTAAAGATTTGTCAGTGTTATCTTTCCAAAATCAAATCTTAGTTTTGTTGAACTTTCTATTGTCTTTCTAGACTCTATTTCGTTTTTCTCTGCTCCATTCTTTATTATTTTCTTACTTCTGCTGACTTTGTATTTAGTTGCTCTTTTCTAGTTATTTGAGTATAATATTAGATTGTTCATTTGAAATATTTCTCTTTTTTTAAATGTAGGCACTTGTCACTATAAACTTCCCTTTTAGAACTGTTTTTATTGCATCTCATAAGTGTTGATATGTCGTTTTTCCATTTTCACTTGTGTCAAAATACTTTTTCATTTTCTTTTTTGATTCCTTCTCTGACTCAGTATTCAGGAGTGTGTTTAATTTCTGCATATTTGTAAATTTCTGATTTTCCTCCTGTTATTGATTTCTAATTTAAATGTAATATCATTGTGAGTGGAAAGGATGTTTAATATTATTTCTGTCTTCTTAAATTTGTTAAGTCTTGTTTTGTAGTCTAACATAGGATCTATCCTAGAAAATATTTTATGTTCATTTGAAAAGAGTATATATTCTGTTGCAGTTCATTGAAATGTTAGGTTTATATTTGATAGGTTCATTTGGTCTATAGTGTTGTTTAAGTCGGCTGGGTCCCTTTGTTTTCTGTCTGGATGACCTGTATATTGTTGAAAGTGAGATGTGGAAATCCTCTACTATTATTGTATTGCCATCTGTCTACCTTCAAATCTGGTAATATTTGCCCTATGTTCTTAGGTGCTTCAATGTTGGCTGCATATACATTATAATAGTTAGATCCTCTTGATGAATTAAAACCTTTGTAATTATATGATGGCCTTCTTTATCTCTTGTGACAATTTTTGACTTAAAGTCTATATTTTTTGTTTTTTGTTTTTGTTTTTACTTGTATTTTAGGTTCTGGGATACATGTGCAGATCATGCAGGATTGTTATGTAGGTACACACATGGCAATGTGGTTTGCTGCCTCCATTCCCCCGTCACCCACATCTGGCATTTCTCCCCATGTTATCCTTCCCCAACCTCTCCAACGCCCTGCTGTCCTTCCTTGGCACCCCCAACAGACCCCAGTGTGTGACACTCCCCTCCCTGTGTCCACGTGTTCTCATTGTTTAACACCTGCCTATGAGTGAGATTATGCGGTGTGTGATTTTCTGTTCTTGTGTCAGTTTGCTGAGAAGGGTGGTTTCCAAATTCATCCATGTTTCTACAAAGGAAACAAACTCATCAATTTTTATGGCTGCATTGTATTCCATGGTGTACATGTGCCACATTTTACTTGTCCAGTCTGTTGTCGATGGGCATTTGGGTTGGTTCCAGGTCTTTGCTATTGTAAACAGTGCCACTATGAATATACGTGTGCATGTGTCATTACAATAGTTTGATTTATAATCCTTTGGGTATATACCCAGTAATAGGATTGCTGGGTCAAATGGATTTCTATTTCTAGGTCCTTCAGGAATCACCACACCGTCTTCCACAATGGTTGAACTAGTTTACACTCTCTCCAACAGTGTAAAATTGTCCCTGTTTCTCCACATCCTCTCCAGTATCTGTTGTCTCCAGATTTTTTAATGATCACCATTCTAACTGGCATGACGTAGTATTTCTATATGGTTTTGATTTGCATTTCTCTAATAATCAGTGATGTTGAGCATTTTTTGATATGTTTGTTGACCACATATATGTCTTATTTTGAAAAATGTCTGTTCATATCCTTTTCCTACTTTAGGATGGGTTTGTTTGTTTTTTTCTTGGAGTGCAGGCCTACCTTTCCAATTCTATTTATTTACTTTTGAGACATACAAATAAATTCAATTTATTTATTTTTTATTTCTGGCTCTATTGCCCAGGCTGGAGTGCAGTGGCACAATCTCAGCTCACTGCAAACTCCACCTCCTGGGTTCAACCAATTCTCCTGCCTCAGTCCCCTGAGTAGGTGAGATTACAGGCACCCACCACCACACAATACAATTTTTTTGTATTTTTATTAGAGACGCAGTTTCACCATGTTGGCCAGGCTTGTCTAGAACTCCTGACCTCAAGTGATATACCCACCTCAGCCTCCCAAAGTGCTGGGATTACAAGATGAGCCACTGCACCTGGCTCCAGTTTTCTTTAGAAAGAAGTTGTGTGAAGCAGGTGGTCCCAACTTTGTGCCATTTTAGTGCCTGCATTGCCTGAGATGGTTTTCCCAGGTGCCAAATAGGATACAGCAGGGTCACAAGTGCCACAACCTCCTTCCTTTCCTACCCTCCTCCTCCCATCCTCACCCCTCATCCCAGCCTTTCCCCAAGGTCAGGACCCTGCGGAGAGAGGCTGGTGATAGTATTCAAACTGTAGCTGCTGGAGGCAGAGGTTCAGGAACTGCTAACTTCCCACTAACCCTGGAGCTGCAGCAGGGAGATATTGACTGCTCCCTAACAAGGCACCTGCCTTAGAGAGACAGAGAGAAAAGGGAGGGGAGTAGGTGAGACATGAGGTTGGAAATGAAAAGGTCAAGAACTAGGGGTGTGTGGCTGACCTGGGCACCCACTCCATGCATTTCCAGGTGAGACTGGCCTGAGCGGGGGCACAGAACTTTCCCCAGCTTCCCACTGCAGCAATCCCTCAGCCATGGGTGAAAAGGCTGCCTGGTGGTGGGTACTCGAGGACAGGCTTTTGAGTCACCTAGCAGGGCTCCTCACCCACAGGACTGAACTTGTGTACACAGGGTTCCGTGTGAAGCTGCTTGCTTAACTTTAGGGAGTCACAGGGATGTGCAGTTGTCTCTGGTTCACAGCTGCAGAGTGAGAGGCAGGAGACAGCAGCAGCCCCACAGAGGAGGGTTGCAAAGATATCAGAGGAGGAGAGAAGGTGCTCACAGCCAACAGTGGCTATGCAGAGAGACAAAGCGGCTTTTGGAGAGGGGCAGGGAAAGGGCATAATACCTTCAAGTCCAGTGGCATTATTCAAATGCCCTCATAAGAATAACAATAAAAATAATAATAAGGCCTGGCATGGTGGCTCAAGCCTGTAATCTCAGCACTTTGGGAGACTGAGGCGGGCAAATCACCTGAGGTCAGGAGCTCAAGACCAGCCTGACCAACATGGAGAAACCCCATCTCTACTAAAAATACAAAATTAGCCAGGCTTGGTGGTACATGACTGTAATCCAGCTACTTGGCAGGCTGAGGAGAACCGCTTGAACCTGGAAGGTGGAGGTTGCAGTGAGCTGAGATTGCGCCACTGCTCTCCAGTCTGGGCAACAAGAGTGAAACTCTGTCTCAAAAAAAAAAAAAAAAAAAACCAATAATGAGAACCATGACAATGATAATGATAACAATAACAAAACAATCATAAGAGCTTCTGCCTCATTCATTTATTCCAGTAATATTCATGGGGTCCCAACTGGGTGCCAGGCACATGCTGAGCACCCAGCATACAGGGAGGCAAGGTCCCTGCCCTCCTGACACTTACAGTCCATGGTGGAGTCCAGTAAGCTTGCAAGGATTATACATAATTACGCACCATGACGGTGGCGATATTTATGGGATAGCCTCCCTGAAAGGACTGTGCTCTTCACTTGCACTGCCTCGCCGAATCCCCACAGCGAATCCCCGTGTTAGTGCTTTTACGATTCTGCTTCATAGTGGTGGAAGAAATGGAGGCTCAGGGAGATGAAACCTCCTGCCTTAAAGTCAGTTTGTGACAGACTTGGCCCAGAGTTACCAGCCCCCTTTTGGTAGCTCTTGGAGGGGAGGCTAAGTTCTCACACAAAGGTGAGGAGGGCAGAACGTGCGTGTGGGGTTGGCAGGTAATGGCACAGGCAGTGCCAGTTGTCACATAGCCAGGAGTCTGAAATGAGGCTGAGGCCATGGGGATGAATTGTGTCCAAGATGCTTTCCGCCTCCTTCTCTCACCTCCCCCTGGGGCCCAGGACGTGTTCTCTGCACCTCCACCCAACCTCCGGTAGATCCTCCCTAGGCAGTGAGCTGACAAGAGTTTTCCTGCCAAGGGGGATTTGCATTCCACAGAAGATGCCTGAAGACCTTGTGTATTGGTGAGCCAGGGAATGTTGGGTGTGACTGGAGTCTGGAAGTAGGAACCTGCTGGGCATTTGGGGCGGGGAGGGAGCAGCCTGGTGGGGCAGGGTCCGTGTGCACAGGAAGAGGGAGAGGAAGGTTGAAGGAAGACTGGGTATAACCTTAAGTGCCAGCATGAAGCCCCTGACTTTATCCTGTTGCCAGTGGAGCCGCGGATGGCATAGGCTGGACCGCCCTGGCAGTGGATGGCTGGTACAGTCCAGCTGGAGGCCTTGGGCCTCTAGGCTGGGCATGGTGTGGGAGAGTTGGGCTGCTGTCAGAGGACTCTGGGCTGCCTGTAGGTGAATCCAAGGGCACTCTCCTTGGAGGGGCCTGCTACTTCCAAAACCCGGCCTACCTTCCCTAAGGTGCCCTCTTGTCAGCTCTGTGTAGACACCAGGCTTCCCTGTGGGAAATTGCTTTCTGAAACATAACAGAAAAGGGAGAAAAAAAATCTCAAGCTCCCTGGGGAATGACAAATGGTTGTATCTGAAATTCAAGGGATTGGCTTATAGCCCTCAAGGATCAGGGAGACGTTAACAACTTGCATTATTCACCTGGTATCAAATGGCCCTGGCCCCTCCCGCCCAGCAGCTGCTCATCATTGGCTGTACATGGGAACCATCTGAGGAACCAAAAAATAGATATATTGATGCCTGCGCCCCATCTCCATAGATCCTGATTGGTTGGTGTGGGGTGTGGCTGGGATTGGGGTTTTATCTGTGCACAGGGCTAAGGACCACAGCTTCACAGGCTTCTGCAGTGTGATAGTAGGAGATGCCATTGAAGTTGATCACAGCTCTTTCAAGTCAAGGTACTCCCTGGATACCTCAGGGGCTGACCCTTGCTATATGAAGTGATTGTATTACTACGGTTCCTGAAATGCCCTGAGTTCCTGGGAGGAGAGTTCTGGATTCTCACCAGAACATTCTGAGAGCTGGCCTAAAAGGGCCCTGTCCTCAGCCTCCTGTCCCCTCCAGTCCATCATGACTATTATTTCCTGCCCTGACGTGGGATCTTCACTCTATTTTGCCTCCCAAACCATTTATTTTGGATAATCCTTAAAGATAAATGTTTTTAAAATCAACTAAGAAAACATGTGTATGCCACTGGTAATTTCAAGCCAATGAGTCATCACACTCCTGGTCCCCGTCAAATTCCCGTTTCTTATGTAAGGCTGAGTCATTTTTTTTTTTTTTGACAGAGTTTTGCTCTTGTTACCCAGGCTGGAGTGCAATGGGGCGATCTCGGCTTACCGCAGCCTCCGTCTCCTGGATTCAGGCAATTCTCCTGCCTCAGCTTCCTGAGTAGCTGGGACTACAGGCATGTGCCACCATGCCCGGCTAATTTTTTGTATTTTTAGTAGAGACGGGGTTTCACCATGTTGACCAGGATGGTCTTGATCTCTTGACCTCATGATCCACCCACCTCGGCCTCCCAAAGTGCAGGGATTATAAATGTGAGCCCGGCGAAGCCTGAGTCATTTTTTTTGTGAGGTCCGTGCATTGCAGAAAAAAAGCTGGAAGGCTCTCAAGATGAGAGTGTGTGTGTGTGTGTGTGTGTGTGTGTGTGCGCGCACGCGCGTTCATGTGTGTGTGTGTGTGACAGAGAGGGAGAGAGGCAGAGACAGAGAGACGGATTGATTCATGTCATTTGTAGCTTTAGGGGATTGGTGGTACCCCTGAATTAACATCAGAGATTCCTCATCATCTGTACTCCTTCTCTTTTTCTTTCTACTTCAATTTCCATTCAGTGATATTTTTGCTTCAGAGTGCACCTGTGATACTTTGTCATCCTGCTGTCCCAGCTCAGGACCACTGTCTGTTATGGGACCTGAGGACAGGCGGGCCCATAGAGACGGTGCTCCACTCCCCAGTGTGCACATCCTGAGCAGGCTTCAGAGCCAGAGAGGTGAATGAACTATGTCTGGGGTCTAGCTTCCAGGTCTGGGTTCTGGTTATTTCCAATTTTCCTAGAAAAACACAGAGGCTGTAGAACAGGGTCCAGGAGAATAAAGAATTGGAGGTATTTCAAGGGAGCAAACTGAGGGACCCCATTCCCTAGAGGAATGAGGTTGTTCTTTGGGAGTTTGACCATAAAATTGACACATAGAAATCAAAGCAGACAGAGGCCAAGCCATGCTAAAAAGAGAGAGACTGGGCCCCAAGCCAGTAAGGCCTGCATAGCTAAAGGAAAAGATGCCAGTCAGAAGAGGTCAGATCAGCAGAGCCAGTCCTAGGCACATGGCCACACCCATCCCATACTGCTTGGGGACAGAGAGTCCACCATTCCCACTGGCAATGGCATGTCTCTGTTGGGGAGGTGCATGCCTCCTACTGTTGTAGCCTGAGATTTTCAATCATTTGCAATCAGTAAGGACAGGCCCTGGCTTTCAGCCCAGAAGCACAGGCCTGGCTCCTTAAGCATTGTGCCTACTGAAAAGGGACAAGAGAGCAGCCAGCTGCTCACCTTTTTTCTTGTAAATGAACAAATCCACTGTGTTAGTCTGTTTTCAGGCTGCTGATAAAGACATACCTGAGATGGGGCAATTTACAAAGGAAAGAAGTTTACTGGACTTACAGTTCCACATGACTGTGGAAGCCTCACAATCATGGTGGAAGGCAAGGAGGAACAGGCTACATCTTATGTGGATGGTGGCAAGCAAGGAGAGAGCTTGTGCAGGGAAACTCTCCTTTTTAAAACCATTAGATCTTGTGAGATTCACTACCATGAGAACAGTGCAGGAAAGAACCGCCCCCATATTCAATCACCTCCCGTCAAGTTCCTCCCATGACACGTGGGAATTGTGGGAGTTACAATTAAAGATGAGATTTGGGTGGGGACACAGCCAAACCATACCAAACCTTATCAACCACCAGTTTGACACAGTGTGAGCTGATGTGGCATTAATTCCTCCTTCATCACCATGAGACCACCTCTCACAGGTGAAATACAATCAGAAAAGAACCTGGACGGGGTGAGACCATCAGATGAATATCATTTCTTAGGATCCACTGGCCTCCCCAGCGGTGTCCTTGGCATCACCAGAGGCCTCACCCCTTTTTTCTAACTTCCTAAGCTGTGCTGTCCAATATGGTGGCCACTGGCCCCATGTGGCCGTTGAGCACTTGAAATGTGGCCAAACTGAATTGGAATATGTTCTAAGGGTCAAATACATATAAAATTCTGAAGATTTGGTGTGGAAAAAAAAGAATGAAGGCTATTTCATTAATAATTTTCTATATGGATTGCATATTGAAATAATTGATCTATTGGGTCAAATAAGTGACATTAAAATTAATCTCCCCAGTTTTGTTTTACCATTGACCCTACCCCAAGACCTGCCAGAATGAAAATAAAGAACAAAGACAACAAAAAAACAGCTGACAGAAACAGGATCTTGGGAGCCAAATATCAGGTGGGTGAGTGGGCACTACATCGAACAGTGTACCAGGTTGAATAGTGTCCCTCTAAAACTCATGTCCACCTGGAAGCTCAGCATTTGACTTTATTTGGAAATAGGGTCTTGGCCGATATAACTAGATAAGATTTTACTGGATTTGGCTGTTTATAAATGCAGTGACTGTTCTCCAAGGGCATATAAAGACACAGACACATGCGGGAGGAAGAAAGCCATGTGGTGGTGAAGGCAGAGATGGGGATAAAGCAGCTACAAGCCTGGGAAAGCCAGGGATCAACCCAAGGGTGGGGGAAGCATGGAGAACGCCTTCCTGCGAGCCAAAAAGTATCTGAATCAGGTCTCAATCAGTGTAAAGGTTTGTTTTGCCAAAGTCAAGGACACACATGCAGGAGACAGGTCTGTGCCTTTCTCCAAAGGTGATTCTGAGGATGTCAATATTTAAAGGAGAAAAGCAGCCTCGAGGGGAAAGAGGTCGCATAACTGAATCCATATGTTGCAAGAGAAAAGTAGGAGGGGAATGATCAATTATGTATTCCTCTGGAGCTCACCATAAGATAAGGGGAACATAGAGTAACTACTGTAGAGATGTTTTACTTTTTATCTGTAGCTATTTGCTCAGGAGAAAAAAGGAAAAAAGACTGTTTCTCGTATGACTCAGCTTTCAGCTTAATATTTTTTTCTTCTGGCAGAGTGAATTGGGGTCCCAAGTTTTTCTTTCCTTTCTTTCTTTCTTCATTTTCTTTCATTCTTCTCTCTCTCTCCTTTCTTTCCCTTCTTTTCCTCCCTTTCTTCCCTTTCTTTTCTTCTTTCTTATCTCACTCTGTCACCAGGCTGGAGTGCAGTGATACAATCTCAGCTCACTGCAGTCTCAACCTTCTGGGCTCAGGCGATCCCCCTACCTCAGCCTCCTGAGTAACTGGGACCACAGATGCATACCACCACATCTGGCTAATTTTTGTATTTTTCATAGAGAAGGCGTTTCACTATGTTGCCCAGTCTGGTCTTGAATTCCTGAACTCAAGCAATCCCCCTGCCTTGGCTTCCCAAATGGGATTACAGGTGTGAGCCACCATGCCCGGCCTGGGCTCCCAAGTTTTTACTTTGCTTTCACTTTCCCTGGAGCCTTCAGAGGGAGCAAGGCTCAGCTGACACCATGATTCCTGACTTTTGGTCTCCAGAACTGTGGGACAATATGTGTGTCTTGTTTGAAGCCACCCAGTTTGTGATCATTACAGCAGCCGTAGGAACCAATACACTTAGTATGGAAAAACAATGTGAAATTTCACAATAATTTTTATATGAATTAAATGATTGATTTGATAATAATTTGGGTTAATATAAATATATTGGGTTAAATAAAATATAGTATTGAAAGGAATCTCACTTTTTAAAAAAAATTCTTACAAAATACGGTGATTAGAAAACACTAGATTGCATAGATGACAAGTTTATGGCTGGCTGTATGTTTTTGTTGGACAACACTGTTTTAGAGTATACAAAACAAGGGACTCTGAGGTCCCCGTGTGTGAGATGCTGGGGCTCTTCCTCTGGAGAAAAGAGAATGAAGAAACTTTTAAAACAGAAGCCCCAGCTGGGTGCAGTGGCTCACGCCTGTAATCAGTGTAATCCCAGCACTTTGGGAGGCCAAGGTGGGTGGATAACTTGAGGTCAGGAGTTCAAGACCAGCCTGGCCAATATGGTGAAACCCCGTCTCTACTAAAAAACCTGGGCGTAGTGGCGGGCACCTGTGGTCACAGATACTCGGGAGGCTGAGGCCAAATTACTTGAACCTCGGAGGCAAAGGCTGCAGTGAGCTGAGATCACAGCACTGCACTCCAGCCTGGGCTCACAGCACTGCACTCCAGCCTGGGCAACAGGGCAAGACTCTGTTTCTAAATAAATAAATAAATAAATAAATAAATAAAAACAGAAGCCACACAAAGGCAGGAAAGGTTTTTCCACAAAGTCCAGCAGGAGCAGCGTCCCCAAACATGAGGAAATATCAACATTTCAGCCTGAGTTGAGACCTGCAGAAGAACAGAAGGCCCTGGATAGGCTGGCAAGAGGAGTCAGGAAATGCCTTCCACTATAAGTAGGATAAGAAACTTGTGCCACTCCTGACTGGGATGGGCTCTGCCTTTGAGAGCAATCACAGTGCCCAAAAAGGGAACCCTGTCCAGAGAAGGCCAGGGTAGGTGGAAGGCAGGACAGCCACAGGGAATGCTCCTGTCTCCTTTGAGGAGGGCTGGAGCTGGAGCCTCACACCTCCCACACTTTCAAAGGCAGCAACGACCAGCCTGGCCAAGGTTCTAGAATCCTGCCTTCATGCCTTTGCTGGCCGTAGGCTGTGGGAGTGGGATCTTGGGGTTACCCAAACAGCTTAATGGCTGTGGAGTTGGGGACGTGGAGATGGAAGGTGGAGAGAGGGAAGCCACGCGGCTTAGCCAGACCTGACTGATGTTTTCCTTGGCTGGAGCTGGGATTCCTTTCAAGGTTTCCGTCCCAAGATAGCATGGTTGAGCCAGGCAGTGGCTAGATGCTGTATTTCACTGCTTTTCCAGGCCAAAAGGCCAGGACAGGCCAAAAGGCAAGGCCAGAAGTTCAGCCGAATAGGTCAGGCCAAGCCAAAAGGCCAGGCCATAAGGCCAGGCCAGGCCAAAAGGAAAGGCCAAAAGACCAGGCCAGGCCAAAAGGCCAGGCGAAAAGATCAGGCCAGGCCAGGCAAAAGGGCCAGGCCAAAACATCAGGCCAGGAAAAGAGCCCCAGACCAAAAGGCATGGCGAGACCAGGCCAGACCAACAGGACAGACCAGGACAAAAGGCCAGATCAAAAGGCCAGGCCAGGTCAGAAAGCCAGGACAAAAGGTCAGACAGGCCGAAAGGCAAGGCCAGGTCAAAAGGCAAGTCTGGGACAAAAGGTCAGGCCAGGCCAAAACACCAGGCAAAAATGTCAGGCCAGGTCGAGAGGCCAGGGAAGGTCCAAAGGCCAGGCCATGCCAAAAGGCAAGAACAGGACAAAAGGCCAGGCCAAAAAGTCAGGCCAGGTCAAAACGTCAGGCGAAAAGGCAAGGACAGTTCAGGCCAGGCCAAAAGGCCAGGACAAAAGGCCAGATCAAAAGGCCAGGCCAGGACAGACAGCCAGGCCAAAAGGTCAGACAGGCTGAAAGGCAAGGGCAGGCCAGGACCGGCCAAAAGGCCAGGCCAAAAGGCAAGGCCAAAAGACCAGGCAAAAAGGTCAGGGCAGGCCAAAAGGCCCATACCAAAAGTCACAGTGAGGCCACGCCAAACCAAAAGGACAGGCCAGGACAAGAGGCCAGGCCAGGTCAGAAAGCCAGGACAAAAGGCCAGAACAGGCCAAATGCCAGGAAAAAAGTACAGACCAGGCCAAAAGGTCAAGACAGGTCAAAAGGCAGGGCCAGACCATCTCAAAAGGTAAGACCAGGACAAAAGGCCAAGCAAAAAGGTCAGGCCAGGTCAAAAGGCCAAGCCAAAAGGCAAGGGCAGGCTTTGCCAAGCTAAAAGGCCAGACCAAGCCAGAAGGCCAGGACAGGCCACATGGCAAGGACTACAAGCCAGGCCAGTTCGAAAGGCAAGGTCAGGCCAAAAGGCCAGTCGAAACAGTCAAGCCGGGCCAAATGCAAGACCAGGTCAGGCCAAAAGTCAAGACTAGGACAAAAGTTCAGGCCAGGTCAAAAGGCCAGGCTAAAGTCCAGGCCAGACCAGGCCAAAAGTCCAGGCCAAAAGTCCAGAACAGGCCCAAAGCCAAAGCCAAAATGCCAGGCGAAATGGTCAGGCCAGGCTGAAAGGCCAAGACAGGTCACAAGGCCAGGCCAAAAGGCCAGGCCAGAAGGCTAGGCCAGGCCAAAATGCCAGGTGCAAAGCTCAGGCCCGGCCAGGCCAAAAGTTCAGCCCAGGCCAAAAGCCCCAGACCAAAAGGCACAGCGAGGCCAGGCCAGACCAAAAGGACTGGCCAGGACAAAAGACCAGGACAAAAGGCCAGGCCAGGTCAGAAAGCCAGGAGGAAAGGCCAGGACAGGCCAAATGCCAGGACAAAAGTACAGGCCCGACCAAAATGCCAGGCCATCCCAAAAGGCAAGACCAGGACAAAAGGCCAGGCCAAAATGCAAGGGCAGGCCAGATCAAAAGGCCAGGCCAGGTCAGAAAGCCAGGACAGAAGGCCAGGACAGGCCAAAGGCCAGGAAAAAAGTACAGGCCAGGACATAAGGCCAGGCCAAAAGTTCAAGACAGGCCGAAAGGCAAGGCCAGGCCTGACCATTCCAAAAAGCAGGACAAGGACAAAAGGCCAGGCCAAAAGGTCTGGCCAGGCCAAAAGGCATGGACAGGCCAGGACAGGCCAAAAGGCCAGGACAGTCCAAAAGGCTAGTCCAAAAACCCAGGTGAAAAGGTCAGGCCAGGCCAAAAGTCCAGGCCAAAAGTTTAAGCCTCCCCAAAAAGCCAGGCCAAGTCAAAAGGTCTGGCCAAGAGGCCAGGCCAGGCCAAAAGGGAAAGCCAAAAGGCCAGGCAGAAAGGAAAGGCTAGGCCAGGCCGAAAGACAAGGCCAAAAGGTAAGGCCAGGCCAAATGTCCAATCCAGGACAAAAGGCCAGGCAAAAAGGTCAGGCCTGGCCAAAAGGCCCAGGCCAAAAGGCACGGCGAGGCCAGACCAGGCCTAAAGGAAAGGTCAGGATAAAAGGCCGGGAAAAAAGGCCAGGCCAGACAGAAGGCCAGGATAAAAGGCCATGACAGAACAAAAGGCCAGGACAAAAGTCTAGGGCAGGCCAAAAGGCCAGGCAATTCTGAAAGGCAAGGCCAGGCCAGGCTAAAGGCAAGACCAGGTTTAAAGGTCAGGCCAGGTCAAAAGGCCAGGCCAAGAGGCAAGTACAGGCCCGGCTCGGCCAAAGGTCAGGACAAAAGGCCAGGACAGGCCAAAAGGCCAGGTAAAAAGGTCAGGCCCTGCCAAAAGTCCAGGCCTAAAGGCCATTACAGGCCAAAAGGCCAGGCCAAAAGGCAAGACCAGGAGAAAAGGTCAGGACAGGTCAAAAGGTCAGACCAAAAGGCAAGGAGAGGCCAGGCCAGGTCAAAAGGCCAGACCAGTCCGAAAGGCAAGGACAGGTCAGGACAGGCCAAAAGGCAAGACCAGGACAGAAGGTCAGGCCAGGTCAAAAGGAAAGGCCAGGTGAAAAGACCCGGCCAGGACAAAAGGCCCAGACCAAAAGGCACATTGAGGCCAGGCCAGGTCAAAAGGCCAGGATAGGCCAAAAGGCAAGGCCAAAAGGCCAGGTGAAAAGGTCAGGTCAGGCCAAAAGGTCCAGACCAAAAGGCACAGTGAGGCCAGGCCAGGCCAAAAGGACAAGACAAGGCAAAAGCCCAAGAAAAATGGCCACGCCAGGTCAGAAAGCCAAGACGAAAGGCCAGGACAGGCCAAACGCCAGGATAAAAGTCCAGGCCAGGCCAAAAGCCCAGACCAAAAGGTCAAGCCAGCCCGAAAGGCAAGGCCAGGTTAGACCAGGACAATAGGCCAGGCCAAAAGCTCAGGCTAGGTCGAAAGGCCAGGCCAAAAGGCAAGGACAGGCCAGGCAAGGATGAAAGGCCAGGCTAGGCCAGGCCAAAAGAGCAGGCCAAAAGGACAGGACGGGTGAAATGGCAAGGCCAAAAGGCCAGGCCATTTTGAAAGGCAAGGCCAGGCCAGCCCAGGCCAAAAGGCCAGGACAGACCAAAAGGCAAGACCAGGACAAAAGGCCATGACAGGCCAAAAGTCCTGGCCAAAAGGAGAGCCCAGGCCAAAAGGACAGGCTAAGAGGCCAGGGCAGGCCAAAAGTACAAGCCAGACCAAAAGGCCAGGCCAAGAAGCTGGGCCAGGCCAAGAGTCCAGGCCAGGCTAAAAGGCAAAGGCAAAAGGCCAGGCCAAAAGTCAAGGTCAGGCCAGGCCAAAAGGCCCAGACCAAAAGGCATGGCGAAGCCAGGCCAGGCCTAAAGGAAAGGCCAGGATAAAGAGCTGGGACAAAAGGCCAGGACAGACCAAAAGGCCAGGACAAAAGTCTGGGCCAGGCCAAAAGGTAGGGCCAAAAGTTCAGGCAAGTCTGAAAGGCAAGGCCAGGCAAGGTAAGGCCAGGCCAGGCCAAAGGCAAGACCAGGACAAAAGGTCAGGCCAGGTCAAAAGGCCAGGCCAAGAGGCAAGGCAAGGCCAGGTTAGGCCAAAAGGATAGGCCAAAAGGCCAGGACAGGCCAAAAGACGAGGCAAAAAGGCCAGGCAGAAAGGTCAGGCCCAGCCAAAAGTCCAGGCCTAACAGACCAAAAGGCCAGGCCAAAAAGCCATTACAGGCCAAAAGGCCAGGTGAAAAGGCCTGGGCAAAAGTCCGGGCCAGGAATAAAGGCAAGACCAGGACAAAAGGTCAAGCCAGTACAAAAGGCCAGGACAAAAGGCAAGGAGAGGCCATGCCAGGCCAAAAGGCCAGGACACAAGGCCAGGAGAAAAGGTCAGGCCAGGCCAAAGAGTCAGGAAAAAAGGCCAGGACAGGCAAAAACACCAGGTCAAAAGGCTAGGCCAGGCCAAAAGTCCAGGTGAAAAGGCTAGGCCATGCCAAAAGACAAGAACAGGACAAAAGGCGAAGCCAAAACGGCAGGTGAGGTCAAAAGGCAAGCAAAAAGGAAAGACAAGGCCAGACCAGGCCAAAAGGTCAGGCCAGGACAAAAGGCCAGGACAGGCCAAATGGCAAGTCCAAAATGTCAGACCAGGCCAAGAGGCCAGGCCAAAAGGCAAGCATGCAGAGAAGGGTGAACAACGAGTAGAGTCACTGGGGCAAAGGCTGGTGATTGGATGTGGGAGAACAAACAAGAGTTCTGGTTGCCACAGCAGCGACCAGAGGAAACGACCAGAGGAAAAGACTTCGGGGCGAGGACTAGGCTGCCAGCCTCCTTCCTGGAGGTCTCCCTCAATCCTCCTGGACGTACCCTGCATCCTTCTTAAAGCCCCTGCTGACGTGTCAGTCGGGAACTGCTCAAACCTTCCCGGGCGCAGCGCCTCAGTGGCACCTGGCTTCCCACCCGCCCCTGGCGCTCCCTCTCCCGCTTCCTCCTCTGCATCACCGGCTGCCCGAGGTGATCACAACATGGCTGCGGCGCCTGGGCTGCTCTTCTGGCTGCTCGTGCTCGGGCCGCTGTGGCGAGTGCCAGGCCAGCCAGACCCCAGCACTGGCCGGCGCTTCGCAGAAGACAAACTCTGTGCAGATGACGAACGCAGCCGTGAGTGAGCCGGGAAGGCCAGGGGCCCGGGGTCTCCACGGCGGTGCCACCCGGGTTGTGCGGGGGCTGGAGCTCGGCAGCCCAGTGGGCCGGCATGGGGGTGGAAAGCGGGGCAGGTGGGACGCGGGGGTGGGCAGGCTCTGGGTCCCTGTGTCTGCCCTCTCTGGCTCTGCCCGCACCCAGCCTTTCGGGCCTGACTGTGGGGGCTGCACCTCCCACTTGTTGCCAGCAATTTATTTTTCCTCTGCTGAGACGGGGGCTTTCTTGCAGTGGTCCCTGGTTTCCCCAGGAGTAGCTCACAGCATTCCTTCCCCTCCCCCCAACCGCCTGACCTCCGAGGGTAGATGTGGTTGCATGTGGCATGACTGGGCTCCCCACACCGCAGCCAAATGCTTTCTTCCTTGTGCCGCGGGGACCTCGGCGGGTGCAGTACCCCAGCAGATGTGCTGAGGTCTCAGTGGGAGCTTTCCCTGTGGCAGGTTGATGATGGGGCGTCTCTGGAAAGGATCTCTGGGGCTGCCGCTTTGCCCTTTTGCTTCATTGGGATTTGGGCTCATACCGCCTTTTGAACAGGAATTGGGAGTTTAGGTTTGGGACGAGTCTGGGATCCAAGCACTCATTGTATTCCGAGGTCTCTACCCTGACTTTGATCCATCCTGTCATTTCTGTGCTTGGAAGCCTTTTTGCAGAATGCTAAGGAGGGCAGCAGGAAGGCCAAAAGCTTTGGCTCTGCAAAGAGGCCGAGGATCTGCACCGGCCACCTGGGACCGGCAGCCTCCTCTTCTGTGCGCAGAAAGCGGGATTGCTCTCCAGTCCGGGATTGGAGGTGGGCGGTGGGGAGATCTTCAGCCTCAGATGAAGATGGTTATTACGGGAACGATGATAAATAGCCCAAGGGTCTCAAAAGCCAAGATTGGTTTACACTTAGCCACTTGTGTGTTGAAACCTCTTCTCTATGTGTTCCCCGAACCAGGATCATTCTTAGAGCCTTTCAGCTGGTCTCAAACAACCTTGTAACTTATAGTCACTGCAGAAATGGGTTTTCATACTTTGTTTAGCAATGACTATAGAAAAGTATTCATTTTAGAAAGGCCAAGAACCCTATAGTTTAGCCATTTATATTCAAATTTGTTATCAAAACCAAATTTCATAATTTGAACTGTCTGTATCTCTACAACACTCACCAAGAAGAGATCCCTAATGAGTGTGAACCCATTCCTAGAGGTAACCCTCTGGTTGATGTCAATAAGCTGTCAAAAGCAGAACAACTGCCATGGTTTTTCCCTTTAGTTTTCTTGGAGCAAAACCGGGCTGTTATCCATTTACTGTTGGTGACGGCAAGATAGTTGGTATTCTTTGCTTGCAAGCATGGCCCCACCTGGGTTCATCAAAACAGGTTACCTGGAGAATTGTCACATCAGTGATGCTTCTTCAGTCCTGAGGCCTGATGTTAGAAGAGCTCACGGTTGTAACATAACTTGAGAAATGGTGTGTGTTCATGCAGAGGAAACCAAATATAACAGGCATCAACAGGAGCAACGTCTGGATGGGCCTGTGTTGTATAAAGCGTTTTGTAATATGAGTGTGTACAGTGTCCTTGTGTGCTTTTCAAATAGCTGTTCCACTTTTATGTTGGCCTCTGATGTTATTATAAATCCTCTGTGATCTATTCTAAGGGGGAGCCAGAAAAACACTGCCATTTCCAATTTTGATCTTCTTCCCAATCTTAAATTGTCCGTCACCTTAAACCTGGCCTCTCACTCAGTAATGTCTGAACTCCAAAGTTGACATTTTGGAAAATAATCAGAGTCTAGCTTCAAAAAACAAATGACTCCGTCCATATCTATATGTTTGTTTAGCCATTTAGAGACACGTTTGAAATGTATTTTATTTCAAATTGGCTTTTGGAAAAAGTCTTATTTCCATTTTCCTTCGTTGTCTCTGCTATTTAAATATATTTATTTTCCATTTCATCTTACTTTGGAAACTGTTTATGTGGCTACAGAAAGAAAAATACTGCTTTAAGTTTCTAGGTCAATCATGATATAAGCATGCATTTTAAGCACGAAGGGAATTACTGACGTGTTATCATAGTTTGCTTAGTCCTGGCCACGTGAGATATCGACTTTTGATTGTATTTATAGAAACATATACATAAGGGTACTTTTCTTTGTTTTGAAACTTTCTTAATGTTAGATTCAGTAAACATTATTTACTTTCAGAAAATATTGCCAAAAGGCAAGGCCCGGCCAGGCCAAAAGATCAAGTCAGGCCAAAAGGCCCAGATCAAAAGGCATGGCAAGGCCAGGCCAGGGCAAAAGGACCAGCCAGGACTAAAGGCCAGGACAAAAGGCCAGGTGAGGCCAAAAGCCCAGGACAAAAGGCCAGGCCAGGCCAAAAGTCCAGGGCAAAAGGCCAGGAAAGGCCAAAAGTCCAGGCCATGCCTAAAGGCAAGATCAGAACACAAGGGCAGGCCAAAACGTCAGGCCAGGTCAAAATGCTAGGCCAAAAGATAAGGATAGGCCAGGCAAGGACAAAAGGCCAGGGCAGGACAAAAGGCAAGGCCAAAAATCCAGGGCAGTCTGAAAGGCAACGACAGGCCAGGCCAGGCCAAAAGGCAAGACTAGGACAAAAGGTAAGGCCAGTTCAAAAGGCCAGGCCAAAGGGAAAGGACAGGCCAGGCCAGGCCAGAAGGCCAGGCCAAAAGACCAGGATAGGCCCAAAGGCAATGCTAAAAGGCCAGTTGAAAATGTCAGGCCAGGCCCAAAGACAAGGCCATAAGGCCAGGCCAGGCCAAAAGGCCAGGCCTAAAGTTCAGGCCAGGCCAAAAGACCAGGAGAAATGGTCAGGTCATGCCAAAAGGCCAGGCCAGGCCTAAGGGCCCAGACTAAAAGGCATGGCGAGGCCAGGCCAGGCGAAAAGGACAGGACAGGGCAAAAACCCAGGAAAACTGGCCAGGCCAGATCAGAAAGCCAGAAAAAAAGGCCAGGACAGGCTAAAAGGCCATGCCAAAATGTTAAGCCAGACCTAAAGGCAAGGACAGGCCAGGCCTGGCCAAACGGCCCAGCCAAAATGTTAGGCCAGGTCAAAAGGCCAGGCCAAAAGGCAAGGACAGGCTAGGCCAGAACGAAAAGCCAAGCCAGGCAAAAAGGCCAGGCCAAAAGGACAGGGCAGTCTGAAAGGCAAGACCAGGCCAGCCCAGGCCAAAAGGCCAGGACAGACCAAAAGGCAAGACCAGGACAAAATGTCAGGCGAGGTCAAAAGGCTAGGCCAAAAGGCAAGACCAAAAGGCCACGACAGGCCAAAAATCCTGGCCAAAAGGAAAGCCCAGGCCAAAAGGACAGGCCAAGAGGCCGGACCAGGCCAAGAGTCCAGGCCAGGCTAAAGGGCAAAGCCAAAAGGCCAGGCCGAAAGGAAAGGCCAGGCCAGGCTGAAAGGCCAGGCCAAAAGTTGAGGCCAGGCCAAATGTCCAGTCCAGGTCATAAGGCCAGGCCAAAAGGCCAGGCCAAAAGTTCAGGCCAGGCCAAAAAGCCCAGACCAAAAGGCACGGCGAGGCCAGTCCAGGCCTAAAGGAAAGGCCAGGATAAAAGGCCAGGACAGACTCAAAGGCCAGGATCAAAGGCAATGACAGGACAAAAGTCTAAGCCAGGCCAAAAGGTAGGGCCAAAATGTCAGGCAAGTCTGAAAGGCCAAGCCAGCCCCGGCCAAAGGCAAGACCAGGACAAAAAGTCAGGCCAGGTCAAAAGGCCAGGCCAAGAGGCAAGGACAGGCCAGGCTAGGCCAAAAGGCCAGGACAGGCCAAAAGACCAGACGAAAAGGTCAGGCCCGGCCAAAAGTCCAGGCCTAAAGGCCATTACAGGCCCAAAGTCCAGGCCAAAAGGCAATTACAGGCCAAAAGTCCAGGTGAAAAGGCGTGGGCAAAAGGTAAGACCAGGGCAAAAGGTAAGACCAGGACAAAAGGCCAAGCTAGGTCAAAAGGCCAGGCCAAAAGGCAAGGAGAAGCCAGACCAGGCAAAAAGGCCAGGACAAAAGACCAGGAGAGGCCAAATGGCAGGGCCAAAAGGCCAAGGGAAAAGGTCAGGCCAGGCCAAAAGGTCAGAACAAAAGGCCAGGACAGACCAAAAGGCAAGGCCAAAAGGCCAGGCCAGGCCAAAACCCAGGCGAGGCCAAAAGGCCAGGTGAAAAGGTCAGGGCAGGCCAAAAAACCAGGACAGGCCAAAAGGCCAGGCCATGCCAAAAGGCAGGAACAGGACAAAAGGCCAAGCAAAAATGTCAGGCCAGGCCAAAAGGAAAGGACAGGACAGGCTGGGACAAAAGGCCAGGCAAAAAGGCCAAGCCAGGCCAAAAGTCTAGGCCAGTCCCAAAGGCAAGGACAGGCCAGACCAGGCCAAAAGTCAAGACCAGGACAAAAGGTTAGGCCAGGTCAAAAGGCCTGGCCAAACGGAAAGGACAGGCCAGAACAGGCCAAAAGCCCAGGCCAAAAGGCCAGGGCAGGTCCAGAGGCAAGACAAAAAGGCCAGGCGAAAAGGTCAGTCCAGGCCAAAAGGCCAGGACAGGCCAAAAGCCTAGGCCAGGCCAAAAGGCCATGCCAAAATGCCAGGCCATGCCAAAAGCCTAGGTGAAAAGGTCAGGCCAGGCCAAAAGACCAGGCCAAAAGGCCAGGACAGGCCAAAAGGCCCAGCCAGGCCAAAAGGTCAGGCCAGGCCAAAAGGCCCAAACCAAAAGTCACGGCGAGGCCAGGCCAGGCCAAAAGGACAGGCCAGGACCAAAGGCCAGGACAAAAGCCAGGCCAGTTCAGAAAGCCAGGACAAAAGGCCAAGCCAAAAGGCCAAGACAGGCTGAAAGACAAGGCGAGTCCAGCCAGGCTAAAAGGCCAGGCCATGACAAAAGGCAAGACCAGGACAAATGGCCATGCCAAAAGATCAGGCCAGGTGAAAAGGCCAGGCCAAAAGGCAAGGACAGGCCAGACCAGGACCCCAGGCCAGGACAGGCCAAATGGCAAGGCCAAAAGCCCAGGCCAGTCCGAAGGCAAGACCAGGACAAAAGGTCAGGCCAGGTCAAAAAGCCAGGCCAAAAGGCAAGGCCAGACCAGACCAGGCCAAAAGGCCAGGCCAAGAGGCCAGGCCAGGCCAACAGGCAAGGCCAAAAGGCCAGGACGGGCCAAAAGTCCTGGCCAAAAGGAGAGACCAAGCCAAACGGACAGGCCAAGAGCCCAGGCCAGGCCAAAAGGCAAGGTCAAAAGGCCAAAAAAAAGGTCAGCCTGAAAGGCACGGCCAGGCCAGGCCAAAAGGCCAGGCCAGGCTGAAAGGCAAGGCCAAAAGGTGAGGCCAGGCCAAATGTCCAGTCCATGTCAAAAGGCCAGGCTGAAAAGTCAGGCCAGGACAAAAGGCCCAGACCAAAGGCATGGTGAGGCCAGGACAGGCCTAAAGGCACGGACAGGCCAGGATAAAAGGCCAGGATAAAAGGCCAGTACAGACACAAAGGCCAGGGCAAAAGGCCATGACATGCCAAAGGCCAGGACAAAAGTCTAGGCCAGGCCAAAATATCAGGCCAAATTGTCAGGCAAGTCTGAAAGGCAAGACCAGGCCAGTCCAGGCCAAAGGCAAGACCAGGACAAAAGGTCAGCCCAGATCAAAAGGCCAGGCCAAGAGGCAAGGCCAGGCCAGGCCAGGCCAAAAGGCCAGATCAAAAGACCAGGCAATAAGGTCAGGCCCGGCCAAAAGTCCAGGCCTAAAGGCCAGGACATGCTGAATGGCCAGGCCAAAGGGCCAGGCAAGGCCAAAAGGCCATTACAGGCCAAAAGAGCAGGTGAAAAGGTCAGGCCAGGCAAAAAGGTCAGGCCAGGCCAAAAGGCCAAGTCATAAGACCAGGACAGGCCAAAAGGCCAGGACAGGCCAAAAGGTCTGGCCAAAAGAAGAGCCCAGGCCAAAAGACAGGCCAAGAGGTCAGGCCAGGCCAAAAGTAGAAGCCAGGCCAAAAGGACAGGCCAAGAGGTCGAGTCCGGGCCAGAGCAAAAGCCCAGGCCAGGCCAAAAGGCAAGGCCAGGCCAGGCCAAAAGGCCAGGACAGGCCGAAAGCCCAGGCCAAAAGTTGAAGCCAGGCCAATGTCCAGTACAGGTCAAAAGGCCAGGCCAAAAGGCCAGGTCAAAATTTCAGTCCAGGCCAAAAGCCCCAGACCAAAAGGCATGGCGAGGCCAGGCCAGGCCAGCATAAAAGGCCAGGACAAAAGGCCAGGCCAGGATAAAAGGCCATGACACGCCAAAAGGCTAGGACAAAAGTCTAGGCCAGGCCAAGAGGCAAGGACAGGCCAGACCAGGCCAAAAGGCAAGACCAGGACAAAAGGTCAGGCCAGGTCAAAATGCCAGGCCAAAAGGCAAGGACAGGCCAAAAGACCAGGTGAAAAGGTCAGGCTAGGACAAAACGCCAGGCCTAAAGTCCAGGCCAGGCCAAAAGGCCAGGTCAGGCCAAAAGGCCAGGCAAAATGGCCAGGAGAAATGGCCAGGCCAGGTCAAAATGTGAGGCCAAAAGATCAGACCAGGACAAAAGGCAAAGCGAGGCCAGGCCAGACCAAAAGGCCAAAAGGACAGGCAGAAAGGCCAGGTCAGGCCAAAAGTACAGGCCAAAAGGTCAGGCCAGGCCAAAAGGCCCAGACCAAAAGGCACGGCGAGGCCAGGCCAGGCCTAAAGGACAGGCCAGGATAAAAGACCAGGACAAAAGGCCAGGCCAGACCAAAAGGCCAGGCCAAAAGGCCAGGCCAGGACCAAAGGCCAGGCCAGGCCAAAAGGCCAAGGCAAGTCCAGACCAGGCCAAAAGGCAATGCCAGGTCAGGCCAAAAGGCCAGACAAAATGGCCAGGCCAAAAGGCCAGGCCAGGCCAATAGGCCAGGCCAAAAGGCATGGTGAAGCCAGGCCAGACCTAAAGGACAGGCCAGGATAAAAGGCCAGGACAAAAGGCCAGGCCAGACCAAAAGGCCAGGACAAAAGGCCACGAGAGTCCAATAGGCCAGGACAAAAGTCTAGGCCAGGCCTAAAGGTCAAGCCAAAAGGTCAGACAAGTCTGAAGAGCAAGTCCAGGCCAGACCAGGTCAAAAGGCAAGACCCAACAAAAGGTCAGGCCAGGTCAAAAGGCCAAGCCAAGAAACAAGGACAGGCCAGGCCAGGCCAAAAGACCAGGACAGGCCAAAAGGCTATTACAGGCCAAAAGGTCAAGCGAAAATGTCAGGCCAGGACAAAAGGCCAGGATAGGACAAAAAGCCAGTCCAAAGGTCAGGCCAGGCCAAGAGGCCAAGCCAGGCCAAAAGGCCAGGCCAAAAGGCAAGGCCAGGCCAAAAGACAAGGCAAATCCAGACCAGGCCAAAAGGCAAAGCCAGGCCAGACCAGGCCAAGGGGCCAGGTCAGGCCAAAAGGCCAGGCAAAATGGCCAGACCAAAAGGCCAGGCCAGGCCAAAAGGCCAAGCCAAGAGTTGAGGCCAACCCAAAAGGCCAGGCAAAGCCAGGCCAAAAGGCAAGCACACAGAGAAGGGTGAACAATGAATGGAGTCACTGGGGCAAACGCAGGTGATTGGATGTGGGAGAACAAACAAGAGTTCTGGTTGCCATGGCAGCGACCAGAGGAAACGACCAGAGGAAAAGACTTCAGGGTGAGGGCTAGGCTGCCAGTCCCCTTCCTGGAGGTCTCCCTCAGTCGTCCTGGATGTCCCCCAGATCCCTCTTAAAGCTCCTGCTGATGCGTCAGTCAGAAACTGCTCAAACCTTCCCAGGCGCCACCCCTCAGTGGCACCTGGCTTCACACCCGCCCCGGGTGCTCCGCCCCCGGCATACTCCTCCACATCACCGGCTCCCCGAGGTGACCACAATATGGCTGCGGCACCTGGGCTGCTCTTCTGGTTGCTCGTGCTCAGGCCGCCGTGGCAAGTGCCAGGCCAGCCGGACCCCAGCACTGGCCAGCGCTTCTCGCAAGACAAACTCTGTGCAGACGACGAATGCAGCAGAGTGAGCCTGGAAGGCCAGGGGCCCGGGGTCTCCATGGCGGTGCCTCCCGGGTTGTGCAGGGGCTGGAGCTCCGCAGCCCAGTGGGCCGGCTTGGGGGTTGCAAGCGGGACGGGTGGAACACGGGGTTGGGCTGGCTCCAGGTCCCTGTGTCTGCCCTCTCTGGCTCTGCCCACGCCCAGCCACTCAGGACTGACTGTTGGAGCTGCACCTCCCACTTGTTGCCAGCAATTTATTTTTCCTCTGCTGAGACGGGGGTTTGCTTGCAGTGGTCCCTGGTTTCCCCAGGAGTAGCTCACAGCATTCCTTCCCCAACCCCCAACCGCCTGAGCTCCGAGGGTAGATGTGGTTGCGTGTGGCATGATTGGGCTCCCCACACTGCAGCCAAATGCTTTCTTGCTTGCGCTGTGGGGACCTTGGCGGGTGCAGTACCCCGGCAGATGTGCTGAGGTCTCAGTGGGCGCTTTCCCTGTGGCAGGTTGATGATGGGGCATCTCTGGAAAGGCTCTGTGGGGCTGCTGCTTTGCCCTTTTGGTTCATTGGGATTTGGGCTTATATTGTCTTTTGAACAGGAATTGGGGATTTAGGTTTCGGATGAGTCTGGAGTCCAAGCACTCATTGTATTCTGAGGTCTCTACCCTGACTTTGATCCATCCTGTCATTTCTGTGCTTGGAAGCCTTTTTGCAGACAGCTAGGTAGGGCAGCAGGAAGGTCAAAAGCTTTGGCTCTGCAGAAAGGCCGAGGATCTGCACTGGCCACCTGGGACCGGCAGCCTCCTCTTCTGTGCACAGGAAGCTGGATTGCTCTCCAGTCTGGGATTGGAGGTTGGCGGTGGGGAGGCCTTCAGGCTCAGGTGAAGAGGGTTAATTCAGGAATGATAATCAATACCCCAAGGGTCTCAAAAGCCAAGGTTGGTTTAGACTTAGCCACTTGTGTGTTGAAATCTCTTCTCTATGTGTTCCCCAAACCAGGATCATTCTTAGAGCCTTTCAGCTGGTCTCAAACAACCTTGTAACTTACAGCCACTGCAGAAATGGGTTTTCATACTTTGTTAAGCATTGCCTATAGAAAAGAATTCATTTTAGAAAGGCCAAGAACCTATAGTTTAGCTATTTATATTCAATTTTGTTATCAAAACCAAATTTCTTAATTTGAACTGTCTGTATCTCTACAACACTCATCAAGAAAAGAGATCTCTAATGAGCGTGAAGCCATTCCTAGAGGTAACCCTGTGGTTGATGTCAGAACAACTGCCATGATTTTTCCCTTTAGTTTTCTTGGAGCAAAACCAAGCTGTCATCCATTTGCTGTTGGTGATGGCAAGATAGTTGGTATTCTTTGCTTGCAAGCATGGCCCCACCTGGGTTCATCAAAACAGGTTACCTGGAGAATCATCACATCAGTGATGCTTTTTCAGTCCTGAGGCCTGATGTTAGAAGAGTTCACGGTTGTAACATAACTTGAGAAATGGTGTGTGTTCAAGCAGAGGAAAACAAATATAACAGGCATCAACAGGAGCAACTTCTGGATGGGTCTTAGTTGTGTTGTATAAAGTGTTTTGTAATATAAGTGTGTACTGTATCCTTGTGTGCTTTTCAAATAGCTGTTCCACTTTTTTGTTGGCCTCTGATGTTATTATAAATCCTCTGATCTATTCTAAGGGAGAGCAAGAAAAGCACTGCCATTTCCAATTTTGAGCTTCTTCCCAGTCTTAAATTGCCCATCGCCTTAAACCTGGCCTCTCACTCAGTAATGTCTGAACTCCAAAGTTGACATGTTGGAAAATAATCAGAGTCTAGCTTCAAAAAAAGAAATGACTCCCTCCAAATCTATATGTTTGTATAGCCATTTAGAGACACGTTTTAAATGTATTTTATTGCAAATTGCCTTTTGGAAAAAGTCTTATTTCCACGTTCCTTCGTTGTCTCTGCTATTTAAATATATTTATTGTCCATTTCGTCTTACATGGTAAACTGTTTATGTGTCCACAGAAAGAGAAGTACTGCTTTACAGTTTTTAGATCAAGCATGATTTAAGCATGCATTTTAAGCATGAAGCGAATTACTGACCTATTCTCATAGTTTGCTTAGACCTGGCCACATGAGATGTCGATTTTGATTTTGTTTATAGAAGCATATACATAAGGGTATTTTTCTTTGTTTTTAAATTTTTTTAATGTTAGATACAGTCAACATTATTTACTTTCAGAAAATATTGTCTTGTGATGTAATTGAATCTATAGTAGGGTGTGATAGATATACATTTCCATTAATCTATCCAGACACTGTACAAAGAGAACAACTTGGCTGCCAGTGGAATTGACAGTGTTTACTGCTACCTAGTAGCGATTACAGCCACTTGAAGGTAGAGACTTTTACTGGTTAGTTCAAGTTAATTGGCCCCTTGGGAGTTCCTAAGTACTCTGGTTCCCTATTACCTCTTCATGTAGCCATGTTAAGCTAGTCATCATCTGGGCTTGCACTTACCAATTTGCAAAAGGAAGCTTTTTATGAATATGAAACAGAAAAGATTGAGGAACTGGAAAGTTAGAGAGGGAATCAAGAGTTTCCCTTGGATAAGAAAAGCCATGTGTGGTAGTTGACACATTGCTTTTTGTTTCTCGGTATTATCCACAGAGAAAAATAGAAAAGATTTTCCTTTCCTCTGTCTACTTGCAGAAAATATGATTTACAGCAGTAAAGCTCTAAGGATTTGAGATACTTTGAGCAAATAAAAGAAATTCCAGAGTACTGGAAAAACTTGGTTGTTATTTATATTGGGATTCTTTTATTTTCTGATAAATCAATATGGACTGTGAACATTGAATCTTGATAATCTGGCTATTTTTTCTCTCTCTTTTTATACAGTGTTAATGTACTGGGGTGAACCTCTAGATTTCACAGGCCTGAATTGTAGTTTTGTGAATTTTACAAAAGGTGACCCTGTGTATGTCTACTATAAACTGGCAGGAGGATCACCTGAAGTTTGGGCGGGAAGTGTAATACTTTATTTACTTAATTTTTATTGGCTTGTTTAGCACTGTATATTTAAATGACTGTGTTTTTTTGGGACCTTTGATGGAATTTACCTGTCCCCTCTGCCCGACTGTGAAAAAAGATGGCCCTGTGTCCCCAGTGGCCTTGGGTCTGCACATAGTAGGGGCTCAACAGAGCCTTCTGAAATAGAACTGATTCTAGCAAGTTCCCCTCAGTGTCAACCTCTAGGACCCTGCATACATATTAGAAGTTGAAATGGTAAGCTGAAAAATTCTTTACTTCATTGCTTTAAAAAGGAAGGATTCATGGGAATTAGACTTACTCCTGTAAACTATGTGTGAGAGAGTGTTTAATATTTAAACTTTAAACATGTAAATTTAAAGTTGATTTTGGCCAGGCACGGTGGCTCATGCCTGTAACCCCATCAGTTTGGCAGGTCAAGGTGGGAGGATTACAAGGTCAGGAGACTGAGACCATTCTGGCCAACGTGGTGAAACCCATCTCTACTAAAATACAAAAACTTAGCTGGGCGTGGTGGTGTCTGCCTGTAGTCCCAGCTACCTGGGAGGCTGAGGTAGGAGAATCACTTGAACCTGGGAGGTGGAGATTGCAGTGAACCGAGATCAAGCCACTGCACTCCAGCCTGGTGACAGAGCAAGACTCCATCTCAAAAGGCTAAAAAAAAGTTGATTTTATGTGATTTCTTTGTTTATATTAATATTTATGAAAAAGTGGCAGTCTTGGGAATAGTTCCCTAATCATCTGTGTTATTATTAGTCTGTAAAAAAGCAAAATGTATGTTTCATGTGTGCTTTCTTGTGTGTTTTCTTGTTTGCAGCTTTGGGGTCATCCTTGTCCTGCTTTTCAGTCACTGGGTCTGGAGGTTACCCCAGCAGCTCTGTTCCCAGCTGATTTTATGGGTGCCCTGATATTAGACATGGCAGTCAATGACTGCATCATGCTTTGGTGTTTTAATGAGATTTACTGGGAGTGACCTCTGGTTGAAAGGCTTGTCTTATGAGTTATTATCCTTTTCTCTTTAGACAGTGTGATGTGAGGACTCTGTCTTTACTTCAAGTAGTAAGGGTCCTCTATGTCTTTAGGATTGTCCCAACTTAGAGAAATACCCATTCCAACCATGAAAGCTGTCACTCTCAATAAAACACCAAACAAACAAACAAAGAAACAGAAAATAGGCTTGAGAAATCCCCTTGGGAAAACAGACTCATTTTGTTGGCATTCCAGGTTCCCAGGGAATAATCTTGGGAAACAAAAACTGTTCAGGTTCATCCTATTTAGAGAGCATCCCAAGTGACTCACTCCATACCAAGACAAATCTATTCTCTTTCTTTCAAGTCTGCCTAAGGATATTTGTTGGTAGTCTTTACTCTTGGAAATGTTTTTCCATGTGTCTAGGCTGAGTTTTTTCTAGAAGAGTTAAGTTGTTTTTTCCACTCCTTATCTTTGACCATTTGGATGAACGAACTTGACTTACCATTTTCCTCCCACTGCAGTTTTTCTTATGAACGCATTCAGCTCTGGGTGTCCTATCAGTCTTTCTGGGTCACAGCTCTCATCCTGCCTTCTTAAGGAAAACTGCCTTCAGCACCCAGCCAGAAGGGATCTTTACTGCCTGATGATTGTTACGGTGGCACTTTGTTTGCACTATTCATGTGGCATTTGCTTTACTGCTTTGTATGGCAGTTAATTTGTGTACTGTCTTAGCTCACATAAAGTCGAGGACTCTTTAATGGAATGGCTCATGCCTTGTCTGTCTTCCTTTTCAGTATTTCCTTATGGGGCAATGACATTTATTTATATTTATCCTGATATTAACTTATCCAGAATTTGTTCTCTTAAGGCTATACTCTACTTACCCCCAGCACCCCCCCAAATGAAATCAACAGTACTTTGGCAGAAGAAAGATTACTTCTTGTCATGCGGGCCTACAATTCTGCAGCTTTTTTCTTTTCTTTTTTTTTTTTTGTCAAATGATAAGAAATGAGATGCCACCTGTGGTCTCAATTGACAAAGATTAAGGAAGGTAAATGCATAGTGTTTCCCTTCCTCTGGTTTGTTTCCTTTTTCCAGGTTCTCCCTTAATAAAATAATCTCCCCTCTAACTTGATGAACCTTCTTCTTAGGAAATTAAAAACTCTTTCTTCAGCTTCCAAAATGATTCTTGTTTCTGTTTCTTAGTTTTCATTCTGCAGTCTTTTTTGTTTCTTAGCATTTTAGACTTGATCTGCCAATAACACAAAGTTTAATTGCCCTTATCTAATCTTCATGGCAGTATTTTACTACTAATACTGGTTTCCGCATAGTTTTCAGATAGAACAGGAACCCTCATCAATAGAAGTGTTTTATGAATTAGTGATAATATGGCCTATTTTTCTTTTTGTGCATTTGATTTACAAGTCAGCCTCCTCCCTTAACGATTGGGAGATCTACCTCTTCCTTTCAGACAGTGGCTAGTAAAAGACTGTGTTTCTCAAGAGGGTACGTTTTACATACCTTAGATGCTAGTGCTAAATATGAATGGAATTATTTTCTGTAGAGATTTGGTTTTCATGAAACGAAAACTTGGTGTGCAGATTAGTGTGCATTACATTGTAATTTTATTTTGTCTCCAGACACCTGTAATGTCATTTTGGAAAATGACAGTATAACACATAATATCAGCAAATATGGCTGATCCTAGGGCAACAAAGGTTTGAACTCTGTGGGTCCACTTATAGGCAGATTTCTTTCAATAAATGTATTATAAAATTTCATGGAGGTTTGTGATAATTTGAAAAAAACTCCCAGACTGCATAGCCTAGAAATATTGAAAGAATTAAGAAAAAGGTATGTTATTAATATATAAAATATATGTAGATCCTAGTGTATTCTTTATTACCATAAAACATACACAAATCTATATAAAAAGTTAGAATTTATCAAAACATACACACACAAACTCAGGTCTTACATGGCACCTTTTGCAGTCAAGAAAAATGTAAAACATAAAGATAAAATATTAAATCGTAATTGCATGAATTAATTGTACTACATACTGTACTGTAATATTTCATAACCACCTACACTTGCTATTCTGGTGAGCTCAAGTATTGTGAGTATCCACTTAAAATGCTATGTGACACTAATTATGCCACGTGAGCAATTCATTTCTCCAATAAATTGTATAGTGCTCAAAAAGTGATCTCTTGTGGTTCTCATGCACTTTTTGTGTTTAGTGCAATACTGTAAACCTTGAGTAACACTCTGAGACCCATACGAAGTGTCACTAGTGATGTTGGAAGTGCTATCAAGTAGCAGAGACAAAAAGTAATGACATTACAAGAAAAAGTTGAATTGCTTGATATGTGCCGTAGATTGAGGTTTGCAGCTGTGGTTGCAAGATTAACAAATCTAGCATAAGGACCATTATAAAAAAAAAAAAGGAAATCCTTGAAGCTATTATTGCAGCTATGCCAGCAGTCATGAAGATCTTACACTTTTTGTTTTGCAAAATACCATTTTATGTACTATTAAAAATATAGCTTTTATGTGGTTATAGGCTTGCTGTTAGAAAGGCATACCTATAGATTCTAATGTGATTTAAGTCAAAGCAGAGTCATTGTATAACAACTTAAAGCAAAAGGAAAATGAAGGGTCTAATGCTGGAGAATTTAAGGCCAGCAAAGGATGGTTTGATAATTTTAGAAAGCCGTTTGGCTTAAAGAAAATCAAACCAACAGCAGAAGCAGCTTCTGCCAACCAGGAGGCAGTAGAATAGTTCCTAGACACCATTAAGAAAATCATTTAGAGAGGCTATGTGTCTGAACAGGTTTTTAATGTTGACAGAAGTGCCCTATTTTGGGGAAAAAAATGCCATAAAGGATATTTGTTGATAAGGAAAACAAGTGAGGACTAGGATTTAAAAGAGAAAGGGATAAGCCAACTCCATTGTTTTGTGCAAATGCAGTCGGGTTTATGATCAGGACTGCTTTCTGCCTTTATTTATAAATCTGCTAACCCCTAAGCCTTGAAGGGAAAGTTGAATACCAGCTGCCCCTATTTTGGATATACAATAAGAAAGTCTGGACAATGACAACCCTTTTTCTGGATTGATTCCATCAATGCTTTGTCCCTGAAGTTAGGAAGTAACTTGCCAGTAAGGGACTGCTTTTTAAAGTCCTTTTGACATCAGACAATGCCCCCAGCCATCCACAACCTTGTGAGTTCAATACCAAAGGAGTTGAAGTGGTCTACTTGCCCTAAACACAGCATCTCTAATTCAACCTCTGGATTAGTAGGTCATGAGGAACTTTAAGGATCATTACTCACTATAGTTTGTGGAAAGGATTGTCAACACTATGGAAGAGAATGCGAATAGAAAGAACATCATGAAATTCTGGTAGGATTATATCATTGAAGATGCCATCATTGTTACAGAAAAGACTGTGAAAGCCATCAAGCCCTAAAAAATAAATTACTACTGGAGAAAACTGTATCCAGACGTTGTGCTTGATTTCATAGGATTTATGATACAGTCAGTCAAGGAAATCATGGAACAGATTGTGGATATGGCAAAAAGGTGAGAATGAAGTGTTTCAAGATGTGGATCTTGGAGAAATTCAAGAGCTAATAGACACCGCACCAGAGGAATTAACAGGAGACAACTTGATGGAAATGGGTGCTTCAAAACTAGTGCCAGACAGTGAGGAAGAAGACATAAAGGCCAGAAAACAAGTCAGTATCAGGCAATCTGATAGAAGGGTTTCAGTTATTAAAGACTGTTATCAACTTCTGTTATAACATGGACCAATGTCTCATATGGGCACTGAAAATAAAGCGAACAGTAGAAGAAGAATTGGTACCATACAGAAACACTTTTAGAGAAATGAAAAAGCAAAAGAAGCTAGACAGAAATTACATTGCACTTCCATAAAGTCACACCAAGTGCGTCTGCCTCCTCTTCTACCTCCTCTGCCTCTGCTACCACTGAAACAGCAGGACCAACCCCACCTCTTCTTCCTCTGCTTCACCCTACCAGTATGAAGATGATGAGGATGATTATCCACTTCCAATTAATGATGAATAGTAAATATGTTTTCTCTTTCTTTCGATTTTCTTAATACTTTATCACCCAGGCTCGAGTGCAGTGGTGCCATCATGGCTCACTACAGCCTCACTGCAGCCTGAATCTCCTGGGCTCCAGTCATCCTCCCACCTCAGCCTCCCCAGTAGTTGGGACTACAGGTGCATGGCACTGTGCTCAGCTAGTTTTTTAAAAAGCTTTTTGTAGAGACAAAGTCTCACTATGTCACAAGGCTGGTCTGGAACTCCTGAACTTAAGTGATCTTCCTGCCTCTGCCCAGTGTGATTACAGGCATGATCCACGATGCCTGGCCTTAATAACCTTTTTTTTTCCTCTAACTTACTCTATTGCAAGAATAAAACATATACCTATAAGATGTAAAATATGTATTAATTGACCATTTATGTTATTGGTAAGGCTTCTGATCAATAGTAGGCTATTCGTAGTTAAGTTTTTGTGGAGTCAGAAGTTTTATGCAGATTTTTGACTGTGCTCCTAACACCTGTATTGTTTAAAGGTCAGCTGTATTTGCCTTTTATTGTAGTGGTTATGTATTTTAGATTCTTTTTACTTATGACATGGCTCTTGTTTATTGTTTAAGAAATACTTATGAGTCCTGGGTTATGACCAATGCTATGAAAAGTGCAGATACATTTTTGCTAGAGGTTACTTGGAATCGTGTTTACAACCAGCTTTGCTATGCATAGCTCTAATCATACAAAATATACAATAATATTCCCTTATACAGATCTTTTATCTACTTCTAAACGCTAATTTTACATGTCCTGCATTTAGAATTAAGCCGAATGTAATAAAAAAAAATTCCACAGTTTTAGAAACGTTGGCTTAACAAGTTCTGTAATTAAAATTTCAGAGTAATAAGTAATAATCTTGGTGTAATTATAACAGCAACTATCTACCTCTCTTACTTATACCTACTTACCTATGTATGTGTATATTTTCTATACTAATAAGAAGTCTCTTGTTTATATTTCTCATACAGATTTGATTGATATTTGTCCCTTTTGCCCATTCTTTTGTATAGGTTGTCACCTTTTTGGATATTTTTCAAAAGATTTAATCCAGGTAGTTCATGAATATACCAAAGAAGAGCTACAAGTTCCAACAGATGTAAGCTGTGGTTTCTGCCTTGTTCTCAGTTATAAGTTGGCTTATAAGTGACTACCCAGAAAAAAAGAAAGAAAAATTTCCAAAGAATTTAAATGAGATGTTATCATAATCTGATAGTTATCTAATATATTGAAATAGATGTTCTTATATAAGGCTGTGTACTCTTATACAGGGCTTTCCCTTGCTGCTTTGTATGTGAAAACTAAGAATTCAATAGTTTTATATTTACTCATTAATGTTAGAAGGTAAATAATTTCATTTTATGAGCAAAAGAAGAAGCTGTATCCCAATTTGTAAACTATTTATTGGATAGCTGTTAGATATGTTAAGGATATAGAAATCAGTTTCAATTAATCAAGCTCTAATTTTATACTAAGCCAGAAATGCAAACTTACAAAGGTTTTCTTGTTATTGACTCTATAGTGATTTAAGGAATTATAGCTATAGATTTGGAAAAGGGTAAGGTCCAGTGTCAAATCTGTAAGGCACTGACTACACATTCTATAAAGCATTTATCTATAGTACACAATGGTTTTGTACTAAAAGGATTTTGTTTCCTAGAATCTGCATTCCATCTGATTATTATTTTTTTGAGATGCAGTCTTGCTCTGCTGCCCAGGCTGGAGTAGAGTGTGCAGTCTCAGCTCACTGCAGCCTCTGCCTCCAAGGTTCAAGTAATTCTCCTACCTCAGCCTTCAGGTAGCTGGGATTACAGGCTTGTCACCACACCCAGGGAATTTTTTGTATTTTTAGTAGAGATGTGGTTTCACCATGTTGGCCAGGTTGGTCTTGAACTCCTGACCTCAAGTGATCCACCTGCCTTGGCCTCCCAAAGTGCTAGGATTATGGGCTGCATAATATATCTATAACACTGTGCCTGGCCCCATCTGGTTATTTTCTGAGTTTTAGAATTTATAGTAATTAATGTTCATCTTCATTCAGAAGTCTGAATAGCTCTTTGGGGTTACTGCAGAGCATGAAAGCTGCTGGGCTAGTGCAATTCTTAGATGAGATTGGCAGAATGAAGTCACAGAGCTATCACTAGGCTTAAAATTTCTTGATACCCTCAGGGGTTACATAGTCCTACTGCCTGTTTGGCTTCACTTCTGATGAGGAGACTGCTCAGGATATGAGTGTGAGACAGCAATTCATTGGTCACATAGGCCTGACCTGTTTTGAATTCTGTATGGTAATTGCAGTTCCCATTGCATGATTCCCTTGATATTAAAAACAATTGGCTCAGAAGTGGACATGATGGAAAGAGGGAAATCATTCATCTCTAGCATACTGGACAGGCCTCCCCCAGAAGATTGTGAATGTTTACTTAGGGGAAGAAAATTATCTTTGTTGGTTTTTTAACTTTTCCTTGTTTTATGGCTCCTTGTATGTCAATTTACTTACTGGTGGAGGAAAGGAAAAATATAAATTTACTGATAATCCTGAGAGCAGATCTTAGTGACTGCCTAGAATCCTTATTTGGAGTTAGGTACCTACCTTACTGAATCCTGTTTTCAAGTTGTTCTTGGGGCAGTAACAAAATGGGGAGCCCCTTTACACCATTATTTGTTCTCTCACATTTTTACATCTCATGCACCTCTATCTCAGTAAGTTCCCTCTGAAGCTGATTTATCTTTCTCAATCCAAGGAAAATATGATCCCCATATCCCTGTAGACTAGGAGCCTAACGGCCAGGTGATTCTGCTTGTTTCTGACTGGATGAGCAGAGAAGTATGGCGTGCAGGGCAAAATGTAGAGAAGCTGATGGTCTTTTAGCTACTTCTAGATGGGTTATTATGAGGTGAATTCCCAGAACATCAGGCATAGATGTTGGGAGTTGCAGAATCCAATAAATGATGCCTCACTTTTCCCCACCTGTGCTCAAAACAAATTGAGACACCCAGAAGTTGGGCACATAGAAGATCAAAATGACCCCATTATTTACTGATAAAGCTGTTTGGAGTATGCAGAAATAATGGGCTTTCTAACATTACAGTCTAAATTATGATGGATTTACCCAGTCACAAACAGAGCTACCCAACCAGAGGCCTCCCAAAGGGGGACTGTCCCTGTAAAACTGACAGCATGGAAGAACAGAATGTGTGTTTTCTTTCTAGCAGGTCCCAAACAGAAAACAGGAATGGGACTGGGCAAACTCACCAACCACATGAATCATTCCTCCCCCGGGGAAGAGAGAATGAAGGGAAGCCAGGTGTATTACTCAGATGGGAAAGTGAGTTCCTGCCTCCTAACCACACACTGCCCAAGAACAGGTGCCCAACATTGGCACAAAAGCTCCTTTAGAGCCAAACATGAATTTGGGATTATCTCAGTTATTAACATGGATAAGAGTTTGCTCTTGTGATACTTGATTAGTGACACACTAATTTTTTTTTTCTTGCAGGAGATGGATTTTGTTTGTTTTGATGGAGGAAGAGATGATTTTGATAATTATAATGTAGAACTTTTAGGGTTCTTGAAATTGTACAATTCTTCAACTGGAGATTCTGAGAAAGCTGTAGAAAAAACTTCACAGGATGTGGAAAAATATCCTGAATTATCTAAGGAAAGGGAACCTGAGCGTGAACCAGTAGAAGCCAACTCAGAGGAAAGTGACAGAGTATTCTCAGAAAAGGCAAAGAATCCTCAGGAGCAGTTTACAGCTCAGAAGCACCACCCCCATACAAACAGCCAAGCCGATCATGCTCAGGGAGAGCAGCCTTCATTTGAAGCTCTTGAAGAAATGCTGCAAGATAAACTAAAAGTGTCAGAAAGTGAAAACAGCAAAATCAGCAATAGTTCTCAGATCTCAAATGGACAGGATAAGATTGATGCCTATAAACTTTTGAAAAAAGAAATGACTCTAGACTTGAAAACCAAATTTGGCTCAACAACTGATGCACTTGTATCTGACGATGAAAGAACCAGAATTGTTACTTCATTAGAAGATGATTTTGATGAGAATTTGGATGCTGAGTATTATGCAGTTGGGAAGGAAGATGAGGAGAACCAAGAAGACTTTGATAAGCTGCCATTACTCACCTTTACAGATGGGGGAGACATCAAAACTCCACCGAAGTCTGGAGTTGAGAAATATTCAACAGATAAAGACCAGAATTCAAATGAAGAGGATAAGCTTGAGCTAAACGTGCGCCCTGACATCAAAAGTGATGATAAAAATATACCAACAACCTGGGGTGATACTATCTTTTCTCTTGTCACAGGAGGTAAAACAAAAACAGATACACTGGATTTAGAGAGCTCTAATTCAGAGGAAGAGAAAGATGATGATGCATTAGTCCCAGATAGCAAACAGGGGAAACCACAGACTGCAATAGATTACAGTGACCCTGACAATGTAGATAACGGTCTTTTGATTGTAGACATCCCTAAAACAAAGAATGATAAAGGCCCAGAAGTAAACACAGAATGTCACATTAAAGGAAAAGGGCAGGAAGTTCAGGAATCCAATGAGGGCCTGGTACAAAATGAGACAGAATTAGAGGATGAAAAGCAAGAAGGGATGACTGTGTGCAGCTCTACTCACAGCAATAACCTCAACTCTATGCCAGCAGGTGAAAAGGTCAAAGACACATTAAAATCAGCCTTCTACAATAAAGAAAATGACCTAAAAGGAGCAGCTATTCATATCTCAAAAGGAATGCCCCACAAAGAAAAGCCTGGAGAGCAGATTTTGGAAGGTGGCTTAGAGAGTGAATCTGCACAGAAAGCTGCAGGGAATGGAATGAATGCCAGAAAGATTCAACAGGAATCCTTGGGTACTGCACAAGTCATGGGAGATAACCACCCTAATGCATCCAGAGACAGTGTGGAGGGAGACGCTTCAGTAAATGGAGCCAAACCACACACGCTTCCAGTGGAGCATCAACGTGAGGAATTTAAAGAGGAGCTAGTTCTTAAAACTCAAAACCAATCTACATTCTCCTCTCCATATGAGATTCGTTTGCCCAGAGAACTGAAAGAAAATCTTCCCATCCTGGGAAGAAAGCTTTTTGGGCAACAAGAAAGAGATGTGGCTGCTGCAGTCAATAAGCAAATAAGTGAGAAGATAAGGCTCTCTGAGGGCGAAGCCAAAGAGGACTCCTTGGATGAGGAGGTTTTTCATCACGAAGCAATGCAGCGCACCCACGAAGTAGGACATACAGACCAATCTGACAGCACAGGAGAACCAGCTTTCCTTTTAGAAGCAGAAGAGGATGATTATCCCCCTGAAGAACTACTGGAGGATGAAAATGCTGTAAGTGCAAAACAGTCTAAAGAAGAAAACCCTGGAATTCAGGGTGGGCAGTTTGATGTTAACCTGCAAGTCCCTGAAAGAGCAGTTTTAGGGACCACTAATCCTGATCCAGAAATTGAAGAAAGCGAGCAAGAAACTAGTAAGACTTTGGATAGTGAAAAAAAAACGTGAGACTGCAGCCAAAGAATTCAACACAGGAGGCAGGGAACCATATACAATGGTGGAAAAAGAATGCCCTCCGGCAGATGAGAAAGCACACAGACCATCTGAAGGAAGTGACTTTTCTGCCAGCATAAACACTCAGAGTCCAGAGTTAGCTGAAGTGTTTCAGAATAAAGATTCTGATTACCTGAAGAACAACAACACTGAGGAACATCTGAAGACCTCAGGGCTTGCAGAGAAGCCTGAGGGAGAACTCTTGAAGGAGGACCATGAGAACACAGAGAAATACATGGGCACAGAAAGCCAGGGGTCTGCTACTGCAGACCTTGAAGATGACTGGTTCCATTGGACTCCCCATACAACTGTAGAGCCAGAGTATAGTGACAAGAGGGAGGACTTGCCTATCAGAAGCAGCTTCTTTAGAGAACAGCAGTCTTTGCAGCAGTTCCGGAAGTACTTCAATGTCCATGAGCTGGAATGCTTGCTACAAGAAATGTCATCAAAACTGAAGTCAGCACAGCAGGAGAGCCTGCCCTATAATGTGGAAACGGTCCTAGATAAGGTCTTCCGTGCTTCTGTGACACAAATTCTGAGCATAGCAGAAGAAATGCTTGATACTCATGTGGCTGAAAATAGAGATCTGGGAATGAAGGAAAATAACATATTTGGAGAGGCCGCAGTGCTTGATGACATTCAAGACCTAATCTATGTTGCCAGGTACAAGCACTCCACAGCAGAGGAGACAGCTATACCGGTGATGGCACCACCTCTAGAGGAAGGCTTGGGTGGAGTAATGGAAGGTTAGAATTGGGCTGGAGAAGCAGGTGGAGCAGGGTTCACTGAGGTGCCTTGTATCTTGTGAAGCTCTGCTGAGTTTCCAGTGTGCCTAAAAGAGGGACCATACAGGGAAGCCCACATATTCCTTCCTGCCTTCTTTTAGGCTGGAGCATGGAGGAGGATTTCTTGCTGTCTCCCTTGGAATAATTGAGACTGGTTAGCATTTTCAAAAGGAAACTTTATAAAAAGCTAAAGAGAAAGATATAAATCAGAAAGTAATGTACAAAATACAGATGTCATGTAAAATTATGGAAGGATTTTATTGAACATTTTTCAATCGTAAGATAACTGCTCTCTAACCATGGATTGACTGGTATAACTTTTAGATCAATGCCTTGGCTGAATTCCTATGTTCTCTCCAGTTTTATCTTTTGTGGATGGCTTGTTCTTCCTGTTTTTTGGAAGCACTTACTCCAGTTAAACCCTTCTGGACCCTAAGGTTCTTGCATTCAGATTAATCAAGGTTGGGACAGGGATGGGAAGCCTTCTAATGCAGCACTTGATGCATGGAAACCATTCAGTTGAATTGATTCTGAGCCAATAACTTGATATAAGTGTTCTGATTTCAAGTCCTTTGTTCTATTCTCTGCATCCCGGTTTTTCTTTCTTTTCTTTCCCTTTTCTTGGCCACCCTCCCTTCCTTCCTCTTTCTCTTTCTTTTTCTTTTTCTTGAGACAGGATATCACTCAGTCACCCAGGCTGGAGTGCAGTGGCATCATCATAGCTCATTGCAGCTTCCAACTCCTAGGCTCAAGTGAGCCTCCCACCTCAGCCTCCTAAGCGGCTAGGACTACAAGCGTGCATCACTGTACCCAGCCAATTTTTTATTTATTGTAGAGACAGGGTCTTGATATGTTGCCCAGGCCTATCTTGCCCTCTTGGCCTCAAGTGACCCTCCTACTTTGGCCTCTCAGAGTACTGAGCTTACGTGTGTGAGCTACCGCACCTGGTGTATCCAGGCTTTTCAGACAGATGTATTTGAATCAAGAATACCAGGGGGACAGAAAGCCAAAGGCAAATGTATTTCCCCAGAGTGCTAATTTTTCCTGAGAGTTGGGGGAGGAGAACTCTTTTTGCATTTAATTAAAACATACATTTTGGATGATAATGCAAAATTCAGGTGGATTTTCAGGGTAAAATAGGAGGCTACAAAGGAATTCACCTTTGCTGTGGATCACATTGGACTGTCCCCTGAGCCTCTTAGGGAAGGAGATGGGTTCACTTTCTTTGACTCTTTGAGGTACTTTGAAAGTATTCCAAAGACATTTCAGCAAGCTGCCCTGCTGTGGAATGTCCCTGTCTGTACTCTTTCTTGCATGCTTGTGTATGCAAGAGTTCACGTTACTTCTCTGCAGAAGAGATGTTTCACATACTGCTCTTAAGTGGAATTCTCTTTTGCACATTTATTTGTGTGGGCATAGGTTAGTTTGCCAAGGAAAGATGTTACCGACGTCCCTACCATAAATATATTTATTTATGAAATACTCCTCTGTAGATTTTATTATGTAGATTAGTCATCCTTTAAATGGAATAAAAGAAACTGAAACTCTTATTTCCCTGCCCAGTTGTGCTCCATGGGATGCCTGTGCATGGAGGGCAATGTTGAGATGCCCTGTAGCTGGTATGGTCAGTAGGATTAGTAAAACACTTAGTGTCATCAATGCATTCTTCTCACCTGTAGAGATGCAACCACCACATGAAGATAATGTGTCACAAGAGAACACAGCAGAACTGAATGTGCGGGTTCCTGAAGAGCCCACCCACTTGGACCAACCTGTGATGAGGGACACTCATGCCTCAGAAATGTCACTGAAGCCAAATACTGAGAAAGACTTGGACCCAGGTAAAGCTTGCTAATTTTTTTCTGCGAAGTGAAGGCATCATAAAGAAGGCCTTCTAGGAGATTCCTTGTCAGAGGTAGTAGCTAGAGACATGTTAAAGGAAAAACAGATCCCAGAGCTAACTGAGAGAAAAGTAGGCATTCATACAGATGGAAATCAAAAATAGGAAAGACACCAGAGACTGTAACTAACCCACAAACCAGTGTTTGGCTGTCACTACCTTGTGTAAATTATTTCAATCTAAAATATTATTCTTCAAAGGCCTCATGCTCTGAAAGAGTAGTTTTCAACCAGACCAACAGCATCAGAAGCTCTGGGGGTGGGACCAGCAGTCTGTGTTTAACAAATACTGATTGATTAACCCTCCAGGAAAGACTGACCTGGTGCAAATTAGCAGTGGTTGGAGAACCACTGCTCTAACACTCACAAAACACCAGGACAAAAAAACCAGGACAGGCCAAAAGGCCAGGCCAAGAAGCCAGGCCAAAAGGCCAGGCTGAAAGCCAAGGCCAAAAGGCAAGGCCGGACCAGGCAAGGCCAAAAGGCAAGGCGATGTTGGGCCAGGCCAAAAGGCAAGGGAAGGCCAAAAGGCCATGCCATAAGGCAAGGCCAGACCAAAAGGCAAGGTCAGGCCAAGCCAAGAGGCCAGGCCAGGCCGAAAGTTGAGGCAAGGCCAAAAGACCTGGACAAAAGGCCAAGACAGGCCAAAAGGCCAGGCCAAAAGCGCTGTCCAGGCCAAAAGGCCAGGTCAAAAGTTCACACCAGGCCAAAAGGCCAGGTCAAAAGGCAAGGCCAGGACAAAAGGCAGGTGCAAAAGTCAAGGCTAGGCCAGTGAAAAGGGCAGTCCAGGCCAAAAGATGAGGCCAGGACAAAAAGCCAGGCCAAAAGGCCAGGACAGGCCAAAAGGCCAGGCCACCACACAAGGCCAGGCCAAAAGGCAAGGCAAGGCCAAAAGACCTGGCCAGGCCAAAAGGCCAAAACAAAAAGCCAGGCCAAAAATCCAGGCCAGGCCAAAAGGCAAGGCAAGGCCAGGTGAGGACAAAAGTCCTGGCAAAAAGGCCAGCCCAGGCCAAAAGGACAGGCCAAGAGGCCAGGACAGGCCAAAAGGACAGGACAGGCCAAAACACCAGGCCAATTGGCAAGGTCAAAAGGCAAGGCCAGGCCTGGCCAAAAGGCCAGGCCAAAAGGTGAGGCCAGGCCAAAAGTCCAGTCCTGGCCCAAAGGCCAGGCCAGGTCAAAAGGCAAGGCCAGGCCAGGCAAAAAGGTAAGGCCAGGCTAAAAGGACAGGCCACAATGCAAGTCGAGACCATGAGAGGCCAAAAGGCCAAGCCAGAACAAAAGGCCAGGACAAAAGTCCAGGACAGGCCAAAAGGCCAGGCCAGGCCAAAAGTCAAGGGCAAGCCAAAAGTCCAGGCCAAAAGGCAAGACCAGGACAGACCAAAAGCCCAGGTCAAAAGACAAGGCCAGGACAAAAGGCAAGACCAGGCCAGACCAGGTCAAAAGGCCAGGCCAAAAGGCCAGGACAGGCCAACAGGCCAGGCCACCACAAAAGGCCAGGCCATAAGGCAAGGCCAAGCCAAAAGACCAGGCCAGGCCAAAATGTGAGGCCAAAAGGCCAGGCCAAAATACCATGCCAAAAAACCAGGCCAAAAGGCAAGGCCAGGCCTGGCCAAGGGGCCAGGTCAGGCCAACAGGTTAGGCCCAATGGCCAGGCCAAAAGGACAGGCCAGGCCAGACCACACCAAAAGGCCAGACCAGGACAAAAGTCCAGGCCAGGACAAAAGGTAACTCCAGACCAGGTCAGGCCAACAGACAATGCAAGGGCAGGCCAAGAGGCCAGGCCAGGACAAAAGAACAGGCCAAAAAGCAAGGGCAGACCAAAAGCCCAGGCCAAAAGGCAATGGCAGGCCAAAAGTCCTGACCAAAAGGCAAGGCCAGGCCAAAAGGCAAGCCCAGGCCACAGAGCAAGGCCAGTCCAGGCCAGGCCAAAAGTTCAGGCCAGGCCAAAAGGCCAGGCCAAAAGGCAAGGTGAAGACAGACCATGCCAGGCCAAAAGGCCAGGCAGGACAAAAGGCCAGGACAAAAGGCAAGGCCAGGAAAAAAGGCCAGGACCAAAGGCCAGGCAAGTCCAAAAGACCAGGCCAAAAGGCAAGTCCAGGCCACAAGTCTAGGACAGGCCAAAAGGCCAGGCCACTACAAAAGGCCAAGCCAAAAGGCAAGGCCAGAACAAAAGACCAGGCCAGGCCAAAAGGCCAGGCCAAAAGACAACCCCAGGCCAAAACGACAGGCCAAAAGGACAGGCCAGGCCAAAAGGACAGGCCGAAAGACAAGGCCATAAGGCAAGACCAGGCCCAGCCAAATGGCCAGGCCAAAAGGTGAGGCCAGGCCAAAAAGCCAGGAAGAAAGGCCAGGACAGGCCAAAAGGCCAGGCTAGCACAAATGGCCAAGCCAAAAGGCCAGGCCAAAAGACCAGCCCAGGCCAAAAGGCAGGCCAAGAGGCCAGGCCAGGCCAAAAGTCCAGGCCAAAAAGCCAGGCTGAAAGGCAAGACCAAAAGGCAAGGCAAGACCAGGCCCGGCCAAAAGGCAAGGACAGGCTAGGCCAAAAGGCCATGCCAAAATGCCAGAACAGGCCAAAAGTCAAGGCCAGACCAGACAAAGCCAAATGGCTAGTCCAGGCCAGGCAAGGCCAAAAGGCAAGGCAATGCCAGTCCAGGCCAAAAGGCAAGACAATGCCTGTCCAGGCCAAAAGGCAAGGCAATGCCAGTCCAGGCCAAAAAGCAAGACAATGCCAGTCCAGGCCAAAAGGTAAGGCCAGGCCAGACCAGAGCAGGCCAGTGGGAGAACCACTGCTCTAAAACTCACAAATTCTGTTTTCCTTCTACTTTACCCCCTCTCTTTCCAAATACAGTACAGTGCAATGCAGTACTTATTTTTTGATTTGCTATCTGGACATGGTAAATAAAACTTCTTAAAATACAGTGAAGGGGTCCAGGTATGTTTATACCATAAGCTTACAGGAGACAGTACGGACATTGAAGTGTGTAATAGTCCAGGGCAGACTGACACGAAGAGTATTTCCCATAGCGCACGGGAAACATCAGGTGAGAGATGGGAAAGTTTACTTTCCAGGCACAGTGCCTAACATTTAGTTGATACTCAATAAGTATTTTTTTTAAACGAGAAACAATTCTTATTCTAAAGCACAAAATATCTTTTTCCTCCCAATTCTAGGGCCAATTACAACAGAAGACCCTCCTATTGATGGTGTTGAAGCAAACAAGCAACTAGAGATGCTTGCCGAAGAGCCAGCAAGGGTCACACCTTTGGAAAACGCAATCCTTCTAATCTGTTCATTCACATTTTATTTAACTAAGTTCGTAAGTTTGACACATAGGGCTTTTTTTTTTTAGCTAAAATGTTGATTATTACAGTTTCTAAGTTGATTTTGAGCATGAGGTGAATGACTTAAAATGTGTTTATAAAGATGACTCCTGATCCTGTGAAGAGAGATCCTGAAATGAGCCACAGGTGTGTGGCTTTAATGGGCTCTTAGTTCCGCACATGAGGAGACTTTACTGCATGCTGGAGCTGGGCACAGTCACATCTGTCAAATGTGGTTCTTCTCTCCAGGATCCTTTTCAGTCTAGCCAGGAGAGAAAGACATGCACTTGAAATGTACTATGATAATGAGCAGGAAGAGAAGTATTTACTGATGGTAGCACAGTTTATGGCATAAATTGGTTCACTGAGGTGGGAGAGTGATACGAAAGGCCAGAAGTTTGCTGAGAGATGCTTTAAGCACAGTCGAAAGACAGATGGGAGCTTGACTTGGACTTGTCGAATGGAAGGGCTGGGGAGGGAGGTGGGCAGGCAGGTAGGCAGCATGCAGTCAGGTAGAAGAGATAACACATTCAGAGAAGTGAAGGCATGAAGGAAAGGTTATTTGGGGAAGCCAGGGAAGCGTGAGTGGTTGGTATTTTCTTTCTTTTTTTCCTTTTTTTTGAGACAGTGTTTAGTTCTGTCATCCAGGTTGGAGTGCAGTGGCATGATCTCAGCTCACTGCAACCTCTGCCTCCTGGGCTCAAGTGATCCTCTTGTCTCAGTCCCCTTAGTGGCTGGGATCACAAGTGTGCACCACCATGCCTGGCTGTTTTGTTTTGTTTTGTTTTTGTTTTTTGTTTATTTTTGTATTTTTAGTAGAGGTGGGGTTCCGCAATATTGCCCAGGCTGGTCTCAAAGTCCTTAGCCCATGGGAGCCGTCCACCATGGTTCCCCAAAGTGCTGGGATTACCGGCGTGAGCCACTGTTCTTGACCAGTTGGTGCTGTTAAAGTGTGGAGTTAAGATTAGCTGGGCATGGTGGTGTGCACCTGTAATCCCAGCTTACTTGGGAGGCTGAGGCAGGGGAATTGCTTGAGCCCAGGAGGCAGAAGTTGCAGTTAGCGGAGATTGTGCCACCACACTTCAGCCTGGACAACAGAGCAAGACTGTGTCTCAGAAAAAACACAAATTCAAAAATATGGAGCTAAGAGGGGGAAGGTCTGTGGAGGGACACAGAAGTCAGAAAATTGTGTGCCATGGTGAGTGGTCAGATCATTGTTGGCAGCGATCCTTTGAAGATTTTAAGCAAGAAAGGGGTTGTCGGGTCTGTTTCTTAGAAAGAGTCACTTATGGCAGAATATTTATTCAAATCTTTCTAAGAGAGCCATGCTTGAAATGAGACATTTAATGTCTAGAAGCTTATCTAGGCTTTTTAGGACTTAGCTCCCCCTTGTGGTACTTGCTGAAATTGGACTTTTTTTTTCTTGGTTAGTGAGCGGAATGAGCAAGCTCTTGAAGTTGGAGGCCAGGTTGCCCTTAGAGCTACAGAGAAAGCATGCTCCTCACCAAAGCAGGTTCTTCTAGGTCCTGTTATTTCAAGACTCGAATAGGGAAGAGGGTTTTTGTTGTTTTTCTGTTAAAATGCATGGGTTTCAAGCCAGGATTATTTGCTTTCAAATCCTAAAGTCATTACTTAGAGGTTTAGGGCAAATTACTAACCTTGGAACCTCAACTTTCTCATCTGAAAAATGTAGATAATACCTACTCCAATTGTTGGTAAGAATTAAATGATTTAATAATGCCAAATGTCTGATATAGCATCTGGCATTTTATAAGATCTCATACCTCACCCAATTCTCATTTGGATGGTCAGAGGGCATATAAGGACATTGAATACCTGGGGATTTCAGAAGAAAGACCACCAGAATGGAAAACAAGTAGGAAAACCAAACCATTTTTCAGTATTCTCCATGGTCGTGGTGGTGAAGATGTGTATTATCTATGCAATTGGGATAATGAAATTTTCTGTGATTAAGACCGTCTCAGAATTCAGAATTTGGTTTTCAGAATGAAATTATCACTTGAAAAGTTTAATAGCCCCAGTTGTGGAAGGAATTCTTATTTCACTGTATTTCTACATAGCCACAGAGCCCTCTTCTAGGCCTGGGTTGGGGTGATAAGAGTGGTGGGGGATATGACCTATGATTAGGGGCTAAGAAGGAAAGACAGACATGAATGGCAAGATAGAAGGGCATAGAGTTATAAGATGCTGACTTGAGAGGGATTGTCAAAAGAGCATTTTGATGGCTAAATATGTACCAGAAATTGCTAGGCATAAAAAATTCTGAGAGATATAAAGTGTAATTCTGACTTTTGAAAGCCTTATAAAAAGGTTTATCAAATATATGTGAAAATTGGAGAAAATTGAAGATATCTAAAGTAGTTTATGTGAAATATCAAGTAGTTTGTATATATAATTATTTGATAGGGTTGGAGAGTCCTGGGGTGCTGACTTTATTAGGAAAACTACACCAGAGGTCAGACTCACAGATCAATAGTTGATTAATAGTTAGTGGAATTTTAGGGTTGGAAGAGACCTTAGAAGCCTACTAGTCTGCCTTCTCAGTAATCGTAGCAATTCCTTTTTTTTTCTTTCTTTTTTTTTTTTTTAATCTACAATGGGGTCTCACTCTGTTGCCTAGGCTGAAGTGCAGTGGTGTGATCATGACTCACTGCAACCTCCACCTCCCTGAGTGCAGATGATCCTTCTACCTCAGCCTCCTGGGTAGCTGGGACTGCAGATGTGTGCTACCACTCATAGGTAATTTTTAATGTTTTTTTTGTACAGACAGGGTTACATCATGTTTCTCAGTCTGGTCTCAAAATCCTGGGCTCAAGTAATTTGCCCACCTCAGCCTCCCTAAATGTTGGGATTACAGACGTGAGCCACCATGCCTGGCCAGTTATTCTTATTGATGATCGATTTCTTCCATTTTTGAATGGATGCCTGTTCAGCTTGTTTCTGGGCCCATTTGACACCCCTAGTGGTCATTGCTACTTTCCGTGCTTTCTATTAATTGTATGACAAGATGTTCCAAGCACATCTCATACATTTCCTGCCCAAATCTTAAAGGAGCTATTTCTCCAAAGAATTTTGTGTCCCTTTAATGAGAGACACTATTTAGAGATTACATTCTAGGTACTAAGGTTGATTATTGCTTATGAGTTAGCTATGACTTCTAGGGCTTTTCAGAGGACAAAGCTAGGAAGTAGGTGATGGGTTTTTTTATGTGAATATTCATCATAATGTCATGGTGATTACAGGTGCCCACCCTCTATAAGAAATAGAGACATCCCTCTATAAGAAACTTTATTTCGTTTATTCTTCTACCATTAAGAAATAAGCAAATGATTTGTACATCCATTCATGATGGCTTTATAGGGTCAGCTTTACCCTCCCAACTGAAACAATTAAAAAAAAACCAGACACAATAAATGAAAAAATATTTTTCAAGACATTGAACATCAGGCAACAAAGGAGAGTAAGTCTTGAAAGATAAGGAACATACGCCATGAGCTGTCCAGTTGTCTCAGATTACTCCATTAAGAGAGTTCCCAAGCCATGGCACAGAAAGAGAGAACCCAAGTGGAGCCCACTGGACAGCCTGAGTTGAGGAGATGGTACTGGGTGTCCAAAGAGACTCAGGTAGCTAGAGTTCACAGAATGGAGTAGCAAGAAGAGAGAGCTATGCAGAGAGAGAATTCTGGGAGTCTGTGTAGGGTTCCCTGTGAGTATTCAGCAGAATATTGATTGGCACGTGAGTGTAACAGCTACTCACAGTCAACAGAAATCATCTAAATGTTCAGAGGGAATGGTATTTGACACAGAGCTAGAAGTAGTACCTGAAAAACCTAATAATTGTGGAGAGATATAGAATACTCAGAAGGGTCTTGCCTCTGACTGAATGACACTAATATCTTGCTTGATAAATCTTAAGACTGAAAACCAAAGTGTTTCCTAGTAATTGAATTGCATCCTAGTGCAAAGCTCAAAGATATGTGTTCGTAAGCATGACATCCATTGAAAGATTATCAGGCATGCAAAGAAGCAAGAAAATATAAACCAGGATGAGGAGAAAAATCAACCCATCAAAGCCAACCAAGAACTGCCAGAGATGTTAGATTCAGGCAAGTGTATTAAATCAGTGACTATTCCTGTACTTCAGATGTTTAAAAAGTAAGGAGAGAGAGCTGAGCGCGGTGGCTCACGCCTGTAATCCCAGCACTTTGGGAGGCCAAGGGGGGCAGATCATAAGGTCAGTAGTTCAAGATCAGCCTGGCTAACATGGTGAAACCCTGTCTCTACTAAAAATACAAAACAGCATAGTGCGGTGGTGGTCATCTGTAATCCCAGCTTCATGGGAGGCTGAGGCAGGAAAATAGCTTGAACTCAGGAGGCTGAGGTTGCAGTGAGCCAAGATCACACCATTGCACTCCAGCCTGGGCAGCAGAGTGAGACTCTATCTCAAAATACATAAATAAATAAATAAATAAATAAATAAGGAAAGACATGAAAGATTTGTTTTTTAAAAAAGACCCAAATCAGATTTCTGGAGATGAAAACTACATGGGGCCTGAGATGATAAATGCACTGGAAGGGATTCATGCCAGAGTAGCCATTGTAGATGAAAAGATGAGTGAACTCGAAGATACAGCAATAGAAACTATCCTCAATGAAACAAAATGGGAAAAAGTCCCCAAGAAAAATGAACACAGCATCAGTGAGCAATGGGACACTGTCAGGCAGCCTAATAGATGTGTAACTGGAATCTCTGTAGAAGAAGGGAAGAAAGGTGTTTGGAAAAATATTTGAAGAAATAATGGCTGAAATTTTTCCAAAATTTATGAACTGTAAAGCCACAGATCCAAGAAGCTAAGTGAAACCCACAGCACAAGAAGCATGAAGAAATCCGCTCCAAGGTCTATCATAATCAAATTTGCTCAAAACAGGTGATAAAGAGCAATCTTAAAAGCAAACAAGGCCAGCCACAGTGGCTCACACCTCTAATTCCAGCATTTTGGGAGGCCAAGGAGGGTGAATCACGAGGTCAGAAGTTTGAGGCCAGCCTTGCTAACACAGTGAAACCCTATCTCTACTAAATACAAAAACTAGCCAGATGTGGTGGCATGTGCCTGTAGTCCCAGCTACTTGGGAGGCTGAGGTGGAAGAATCGCTTGAACCTGAGAGGTGGAGGTTGCAGTGAGCTGAGACTGCGCCACTGCACTCCAGCCTGCAGAGTGAAACTCCGTCTCAAAAAAAAAAAAAGACATTTTACATAGTGAGAGAGGAAGCATGACACAAATGACTAGACTTCAATAATAAGGCATGAGAGCATACTGTGGAGTAATAACTTTAAGATACTTGAAGAGCAATATTGTTAACCTGCAACACCAAACTCAGCAAATACCTTTCAAAACCAAAGGTGAAATGAAGACCTTTTTCAACACCTACATACAAGAACTGAAAGAATTCACCAATACGTTTGCACCATAAGAAATGTTAAAGGAAGCCCTTTAGGCATATGCAAAATGACAACAGATGGAAATAATGGAATTACACAAAGGAATGAAGAATGGCAGGTGATAGAACACTCCACACAAGAAGAGCATTTACCAAAATAAACTATTCTCAGCCATGAAAAAAGTCGTAATGAATATAAAATAATTCAACTAGTATAGAGTGTGTTCTCTTCACAGTATAATTAGGTTAGAAATCAATCATGGAAAGACGTGGAAAATCCCCAAATATTTGGAAACCAGATGACACACTTCTTTCTGAACATCTTATGGGTTAAAAGGAAAAGGAGAAATTATTATTTTGAGATAAATGAAAATGAAAACAGGTGAGGTACAGTGATTCATGTCTGTCATTTTAGCACTTTGGAAGACTGAGGCAGGAGGATCCCTTGGGCCCAAATCTTAGAGACCAGCCTGAACAACATATTGAAAGCCTATTTCTACAACACACACACACACACACACACACACACACACACGCAAAGACACACACAAAGTTGGGCATGGTGGCATGTGCCTGCAGTCCCAGCTACTCAGGAGGCCAAAGTGGGAGTACTGCTTGAGCCTAGAAAGTTGAGGCTGCAGTGAGCAGAGATTGCACCACTGCAGTCCAGCATGGGTGACAGAACAAGACTTTGTCTCAAGAAAAGGAAAAAATAAATAAAATGAAAATAAATATGTCAAATATGTGCAGTGTCACCAAAGCACTAGTGGGAAATGTATAGCACTACCTATATTAGAAAAAAAAAATAAGGGTCTCAAATAAGTGACTTTATTTTCCACCATAAGAGACTAGAAAAAAAAGAGCAAACTAATCCTCAATTAAGCAGAAGAAAAGAAATAATGAAGACAAGAGCATAATTCAATGAAATAGAAAACAAAAGGAAAAGAGAGAAAATCAATGTAACCAAAACCTGGTTCTTTGAGATTAATAGCCAGAGTGAACAGGGAAAGAAGGGATACAGATGCCAATAGCAGCAATCAGAAAGACATCGCCACAGATTCTTCAGATGTTAGAATGATAATAAGGGAATATTATGAGTAACTTATGCCAACTATTTTGACAGTTTAGATGAAGAAATTCTAAGACAGACTGCAAAAGCTCTTTCAGGAAGAAACAGATAAACTTATGACTATTAAATAAATTGCATTTGGCTGGGCATGGTGGCTCACGCCTGTAATTCCAGCACTTTGGGAGGCCAAGGTTGGTAGATCACGGGGTCAGGAGTTTGAGACCAGCCTGACCAACATGGTAAAACCCCATCTCTACTAAAAATACAAAAGTTAGCCAGGTGTGGTGGCACACACCTGTAATCCTAGCTACTCGGGAGGCTGAGGCAGGAGAATCACTCAAACCGGGGAGGCAGAGGTTGTAGTGAGCCAAGATCATGCCACTGCACTCTATCCTGAGAGACAGAGCGAGACTCCATCTCAAAAGGATAAATAAATACATTGGATTTATTGCTAAAAACCTTTCCACAAAGGAAGCCCTAGGCCCAGATGGCTTCACTGCTGAATTGTATTAAACTTATGAGGAGGAAATAATACAAATTCTACACAAACTCTTCTATTAAACTGAAGAGCAGAAAATAACTTCCCAGATCATTTATGAATCTAGTATTACCAGGATATCCAAACAAGGCAAAGACAAGACAAATAAGGAAAACCACAGACCAGTATCTCATAAACATTGGTTAAAAAAATTCTAAACTTTAGCAAGTCAAATCCAACAATATATAAAAAGAAAATACTCTATGACCAAATAGGTTTATAACAAGAATACAAAGCTTGTTTAACATTTGAAAATCAGTGCAAAATTAACCGTAATGACAAACTTTAAAAAGACAATCCATATGTTCAGTTCAATAAACACATAAAAATTCCTTTGAAAAAAATCTAAAATTGATTACTATGTAATTTAAAAAACAATAAATAGATCAGCAAACCAGGAATAGAACTTAAATCACTTTTATGAAAAACTGAAAATGAACATCATACTTTGTAGCTACTGATTGTTTTCCCCCAATATCCAGAAGTGAAATGAGTGTCTACTCTCATTACATCTGTTCAACATTGTAAGGCAGCAGCCAGTGCACTAAGGCAAGAAAAAGAAATAAAATGCATCCAGATTAGGAAAGAAGTAAAATTGTCTTTTTTTTTTTTTTTTTTTTTTTTTGCAGTCAACATGCATAAAATCTGGTGGGATGTAGAAAAAAATCTATATGTACTAAGTTTAGTAAGGTTGCTAGATAAAAATTTACCTCTAAAAGCAATTGTATTTACATATACTGGCAATGAACAGTTAGAAATTGAAGTTAAATTCCATGTACAGTAGTATCAAAAATATGAAGTACTTATAGTTAAATGTGGCAAAAAGTGGGTAAGACTTATGCATTGAAAATGGTACAATATTGCTGATAGAAATTAAAGAAGACGTAAATACATGGATAGATATACCTTGTTTATGAGTCAGAAGCCTATATTGTTAAGCTCCCCAATTTGATCACTTGCATCAACATAACCCCAATTAAAATCTCAGAAGGATTTTTTTCAATGACAAACTAATTCTGCAATTCAGAGAATCTAGAATAGCCCAAGCATCATGTAAGTTCAAGACTTATTATAAAGCTCTAGTAATTAGGACAGCAGATGAATAGGCCATTGGAACAAAATAGAAAATCCAGAAATAGATTTATACATGTATTACAAGACTTCTGACAAAGGTGCAAAGACAGTTAAATGGAGAAAGGAAAGTCTTTTCAACAAATGGTACCAAAACTATTAGATATTTATAAGCAAAAAATTGGGCCATACCTCACATCAGGTACATAAATTAACACAAAGCATGTTGTGGACTTAAACGTAAAACCTAAAACTATAAAACTTCTAGGAAAAATTAAAAGAAAAATTTTATGGAAGTTGGATTAGGCAAAGATTTCTTACAGTTGACATCAAAAGTATGATTCATAAAGGAGAAATGTGATAATTTGGACTTAAAATAAAAACATATCTTCAAAATACACTTATGCAAACTACATACTGGGAAAGAGTTACTGCAAAGTATGTATCTGATAGAAGATTTGTATTCAGAATACATAAAGAACTCTAAAAATTCATCTAAAAATGTAACCCAGTGAAATAATACTTTACCAAGGAAGATACACTGATTGCAAGTAAGCACACTAAAACATGTTCAGCATAATTATCAGTGAAATGTCAATTTAAACCATAATGAGTTACCACTACACACTTAATATAATGGCTAAAATTTTAAAAACTGATTATACCATGTGTTGGAGAAGATATGAAGGAACGGGAAGTATCACACACTACTGGTGGGGATAGCTCTATAAAGTGGTACAGCTACCTTGGAAAACAGCTTGTCAGTTTCTTAAGAAGGTAAACCTATACTGGTCATATGATCTAGCCATTCATCTCCTAAACATTTACCCAAGAGAGAGTTACCCGAGTGAAAATAAATTATACATGCTTAGAAAGACTTGTAGATCATTTTTTAACAGTTTATTTTGGCACATTTATTGTCATTAAACATAAGACCCTTCCCTTCACTGGCATCAGGAAGCCACGCCCAAAGGATGTCCCTCTGTGTCATTTCTGCAACAAACTCTCAGGCCTTAGCAGTAGCCTAAGCTGCCCCCAGGGCTGTGATCTGCTGAATCTTCTGGCTTATCATTTCCATGACAGCCTGTTTCATGATGTGCTTCTCCTGGAAAGCTGGCTGAATTTTCTCCATCTGCGTGCTTAGGAAGTCTGTCTTCCTCTTGAAGAAGTCCTTGGCATCCTCAGCTATCTTCTCTACATGGTACACAGTTCCCACATCAATGAGCACATGTTCCGCATCATGCAGCTTCTCGGGTAATACATAGAACTTGTCAGTGGGATGAGTAATTCTCTTCCCTCGTTGCGCTTATTCAGCATGTTTAGTCTTTGGCTTCTACATACTTGGTCTGTACCACCTTGGGCTGAGCAGTGGACATGGACAAGAACACTTCCTGGTCCAGCTGGTTCTTGAGCATTTCTAGCTGCAGCAGATTCATCTCCATGATAGTCTTGGCAGTTTTATTTATAAGAGCCTCAAACTGGAAAAATACAAGTATCCATCCATAGGTGACAGATAAACAGATTGTGGTACACCCATGAAATGAAACACTACTCAGCAATAAAAACAAGTGAACCATTATAGATACGTGTAGCAATGTGGGTGAATCTCAAATTATGTTGAATGAGAGAAGCTAGAGAAAATATAATCATGCATTATTACATACATATCCAACTTTACAAAATGCAAACTAATCTACTAGAACAGAAATTCTGCTTGGGGGGCAGGGAAGGGTGAAAAGCAGCAGGAGAATACAAAGAGAATAAGGAGACTTTGGGAGGTTCACTATGTTGGTATGTAGGTTGTGATGATGGTTTCACGGGTGTGTTCATATGCCAAAATGATCAAACTGTGCACTTTAAATACACATAACTTACCGAATGTCATATTTCCTTCAAAGCTGTAAAGAAAAAATCCTTACTTTCTTAGATAAATGTAGAGTTATTCAACTTGAAGATAGACCTCTAGTTTACCTTTTAAAAAAATGTATTCCTACACCATACCCTAGCAGTATATAAAATTATTTTCTTTTATAGCTTCACAGTATACTTCATTGTATTCAATATTTCTTTCATTGATGACCATTTTGGTTGTTTCCAGTCTTTTATTATAAGTAATAAGTAATGCTCGAATAATATAGTTTTGTGCATATATTTTTCCAGCATTTGTTGTTAGATCCCCAGTATCTTTGAGATAGATCTTTAGAAGTGGGGTTGTTGAGTCAGTAGGTAAATAAACAAGTTATTTTGGGAGATGTTGCCAAATCATAGGGGTTGTATGATTTTATATAAAAATCAGCAGAGAATGAGAGTGCCTGCTTCCTCCACATTCTCTCACCTACAGAGTGTGTTGTCAAAGGTTTGGATCTTGCCAAGATAAGTGATAAATCATATTTCATTGTAAGATTCAATTTGTATTTCTTTTATTATGAGTGAGGCAGAGTACGTTTCTATATGATTTTTAATTATTTGCATTTCTTTTCGTGGAATCTGCTTGTTTCCTTAGTCCATTTTTCTATAGGTTTGCTGGCCGCCATCTTCTTATTTATAAAGCACTTTATATTTTAGGAATATTAATCCTTCAAAATATGTTACAAATATTTTTTCTTAGATTATCATTGCCAACTCTGCTTATTTTGCAATTTTTGTGGATTGAAGTTGGACAAGTTTTTTTGCTTTTCGGTAATCAAATTTACAAATCTTTTCCTTTGTTGCTTTTGGATTTTGATACATAATGAGGAAGGTCTTCCCCACTCATATAATACACAGAGACATTCACACAATTTTTTCTACTACTTGTTTTCATTTTTTACATTCAGGTTTCTGATTCACTTGGAATTTATGAATGATAAGAAAAAGATCCAATCTTATCATTTTCCATATTGTTATCTAGATATGTAATACCACTTATTAAAAACTGTTTTACCCCAGCTGACTTGCTGAATCCCAAATTTCCAGTGCAGTTGAGTCTATTTCTGGATTTTTTATTCTGCCCTGTGATCTGTCTGCTTTCTTTGGCCAGTACCATTCTGTGATTATTGATCCCACTCTCCTCTCACACCCTGCATTTCTCTTCTTTCTCAGGGTTTTCCTGTTTCTTCTTGCTTGATTGTTCCTCCTAGTTGAGTTTAGGCTTTCTTTTTTTTTTTTTTTTTAGATGGAGTCTTGCTCTGTTGCCAGGTTGCCAGGCTGGAGGGCAGTTGCTCGATCTCGGCTTACTGCAACCACAGCCTCTTGGGTTCAAGTGATCTGCCTGCCTCTGCCTCCCAAAATGCTGGGATTACAGGCATGAACCACCGTGCCTGGCCAAAGATAGACCTTTAAAGGTCTAAGAATGGTATCTTTATCCACAAATATCATCTGTTTCCCACACATACCAAATGCCCCCATTTTCTTCCACCTTTGGAATGTGATTTCCATACTATTCATTATCCTCATCCTTTTCCACAAGCCATATAACCTTAAGATGTGGCCGGCCACTTGTAGTCCAAGCTTCTTAGATGGCTTGAGCCCCTGAGTTTGAGTCTAGCCTGGGCAACATACGGAGGCTCCCTCCTCTTCCCCACAGCCATCATCCAAAATGAAAAGTGGGACCCATAACTGAACCCATGTGCATGGAGGGGAGGTGACATGATGACATGACTCCTGGGTAAGGCTTTTTAATAGAGTGTCAGCAAGAATGTAAGAGAGCATGTGCAATGGAGGCCTGGAGGTGGAATAGTAAGCAGAGGACTGAGTGGGCAGGGCAGAAAGACCGCGCAGGGCAATGGCACCACATCTGAGTGGTGGTCCTTCCACACTGTGACAGGAAGGGCCAGCTCCGGGCTGGCACGAGAGGCCTGCCTTTCTCCATTTACCCAGCTGCCGCCCACAATCCTCCTCTGGGTAGCTCCCTGGTCTCCTCGCTCCGGGCTTTTTAAATCTCCGGCTCCTGGTGGAAGCGCCAGTCACCTCCGCCTCTCTTTACTTGGATTCTTCCTCTCCAGCTCTATTTTCTCTTTTACCCCCGCTCCCTCCACAGTTGGTTCCATCCACTGTAGCCCCGCCCCCACGGGCCGGCTCCTTAGATGTGGTGACTGCGCCAGGGGGCAGTGGCTGATGACGTGTTTTATAGGAGGCCTAAAGCGAAAGTGCCGGCAGCTGTGGAAGGCAAAGTTCAATCCCAGTGTCCATCCCCTGAACTGGGGCCTTTCCGAAGGAGGAAGCTCTGAAACACAGGGGCCCAGTGCCGTTCTGCAGGGAAGTGTCACTTGTGTTCACCTGTTCTACACAATGGACTCAGTACCGGCCTCTGTATCTTCTATCCCCTGGGGGACTGGGACCTTCTGGGTTCCCTGTTGGTGCTCTACACAGCCAAGCTTCTGGAGGTGATGGCCCCCGTTCCCAGGAATGGACCCCACCTTTGGCAGGCGGGTGGATGAATTCTAAGCAGAGTGGGTGCACTGATTGTCTATGCAAAGGAGAAACGGAGTGTCAGATCCGAGGAAGGCAAGACGTTTTATGCTGTTTAAGGAATCAGGTGGAACTGTGTTTGAGGTTTCATCACTTTTTTTTTTTAATTGAGTACTTAACGAAATGACAGTACTTTATGTTCTGGTGTACAGTCATGATCAGAGCACAATCTACAGGACTTTTCACTATAACCCCTGGCTCTGTTGGGATATGGGGCCAGTATGATAGTGTACTTGTAGAGGGCCATGAAAACATCGTAGAGCAGACAGGTGTTTAATGTACTGTCTTCAAGGAAACATTTAGAATTAAGGCACTAAATTCAAAGCAGTTTATGTAGATCAGTTATCGGGAGCTATCATAATTTACTCAGCATTTGTTGTTTGTTTATGTAAGAGTTGATTTAAGATTGTAAATCTAAGAGGAATAGCACATTCTTTGTGGTATTCATTATCATAATATTGGTTTTATTTTTAGTCATAAAAATTTGATCACTTGTATTTCGAAGGTTTTTTGTCTTATGTGTTCTCTTAAGCAACAAAAGCCAACTTATTCAAGAGAAAAGTATGATCCAGAGAGATTCTAGCTGTGTTTTAGATAACATATTGTATCAGGGCCTATTGCAAACTAGAAATACATGCTCAACCTAAAGACATTTAGACTCATAATACTTCGAAATACTACAAGCCAAGCAATGAGTATGACTCCCAGTGTCCTATTTTTTCTTGAAGCAGTGAGAGCTACAGAAGATTTTTGAGGGGATAGGTATCTGACAGAGTTGTTTTAGAGTTTCTATGGATGAGTCTTTGTGACTCCTTTATATTAAGTTTCTTTAAGGCTTCTCATTATTTCTAACCTGCCCTTTTCAGCTAGTTTCTACATTGCCTGATGATGTTCAGCCTGGGCCTGATTTTTATGGACTACCATGGAGACCTGTACTTATCACTGCATTCTTGGGAATTGCTTCAGTTGCTGTTTTCTTCTGGAGAACTATCCTTGTTGTGAGTAAATTAATGTATACTATATCTCATAAATTCAAGTATGGTTTTATAATCATAGCCCTTTTGTTTCTTTTTTAGTTGCTAACATGAACAGAAATTAACGCTTTTAATTCAAGCTAACCCTGTAAAATAATTTGGTGTATTTTTTGTCTTGGTAAATTATCTTTTTTTTTTTTTTTTGAGAAAGTCTTGCTCTGTTCCCCAGGGAGCCCTTGGCTCACTGCAACCTCCATCTCCCAGATTCAAGCAATTCTCTGCCTCAGCCTCCTGAGTAGCTGGGATTATTGGTGCCCACCACCATTCCCAGCTAATTTTTCTTTTTCGTATTTTTAGTAGAGATGGGGTTTCACCATCTTGGCCAAGCTGGTCTTGAACTCCTGACCCTGTGATCCACCCGCCTTGGCCTCCCAAAGTGCTGGGATTACAGACATGAGCCACTGTGCTCAGCCCTTGTGTTGATAAATACTTAAGTAAACAAGATAACATGTATAATCTCAGCGGGATAATTTCAATTAAGATGTCCCTTATATCAAAATTTAAATAATAAGAAGTAGTTGGGTGTTTATCTCAACTCAAAAAGAAAAAAAAAAAAACAAGAATTAGATAGGTCACATGTACACTGTTAGTAGAATTGGGAATTCTTAGAGCCATCCTGAAAAGTAGTTTCATGATGTGTGTCAGAAGTCTCAAAAATGGTTATCTCCTTTTATATTGTATTAATATCATGTCTAGTAATCTATCCAATAGAAATAACTAGTCAGCCAGGCACAGTGGCTCACACCTGTAATCTCAGCACTTTGGGAGTCCAAGGCAGGAGGATCACTGAGGTCATGATTTTGAGACCAGCCTGGCCAACACGATGAAACTTCATCTCTACTAAAAATTTAAAAATTAGCCAAGTATCATGGTGCATGCCTGTAATTCCAGCTACTTGAGAGGCTGAGGCAGAGAATTACTTGAACCCGGGAGGCGGAGGCTGCAGTGAGGCCAGATACGCTACTGCACTCCAACCCAGGCCACAGAGAGATTCCATCTCAAAAAAAAAAAAAAAGAAAGAAAGAAAAGAAAAGAAATAACCAGTCATACATTAAATATCTTTCATGGCTGGGCCTGGTAGCTCACACCTGTAATCCTAGCATTTTGGGAGGCCAAGGTGGATGGATCACATGAGGCTAGGAGTTTGAGACCAGCCCGGGCAACAAGATGAAACCCCATCTCTATTAAAAATACAAAAATTAGCTGGGTGTGGTGGCAGAAGCTTGTAATCCCAGCTGCTCTGGAGGCTGAGGCAAGAGAATCGCTTGAACCGGGGAGGCAGAATGTGCCACTGCACTCCAGCCTGGACAACAGAATGAGAATCTATATCAAAAAAAAAGTTTTAAATATCTTACCTAATAGCATCCAATGGAACAGAATTATTAGAGTGAAAAATTTGCACAACCTACTGTTATTTACAATAGGAAAATTGTTAAATTATTTTATGTTCATATAATGGGACATTAGTCTGCTTTATATAATTAAAAAACTGGAGCATAACAAATACTCACAATTTAACATGAAGTAGATAAAAAGTAGAAATTAAGCCTTTAAGGTGTAAACTGTATATCATAAATACACACACAGGAAATAAATGCTGCAAGGAAATACAACAAAATGATAAAAATTCTTTTATCTAGATGAGGTAAGTTTTCAGTTTTTAAAAGATGTGTTTTTCTGATTTGATTAAGTACCATTTTACTCTAAATATTTTTTATTTGGAAATGCAGAATATATCATGTGCAAAAACACACCATTAATTTTTTAAAATCTTTTAGTCTTCTGTGCAGAATTTGTCTTTCAGACTTCAACATACGTATGTATAAGTGTATATACTCATACTTGTACATACTTATGATTATACTGTATTGCATTTAACGTAACATGTTTGGGAGAATATGTTATTTAACATAATTGGGAGAAGATTATTTTGTATAAATGAGCTTTGCAGATATGAAAAGCTTTAGATTGAAATGTAATAGTTAAAATGGCCAAAATTATTGAATGCAAATCTTTCTAAAACTAAGTATTCTTTCTCTGATTTTATAATTATATCACATATATCATCGTTAATAATTTTTCTCTGCTTTCACAGTTGATTGTAAAATCGCTTATAAAGAAGGATCTCTTTTCCTGTGAGGCTTTCTTGAATCTCACGGACTTTTTCTCAGATCAAAAGGGAGAATCAAAGGGTAAATGGAAGGGGAAAAGGTGAAAACATTTCCCCTTCCCATTCTTGTTTCTCCAATTTATTAATTAAAAAAGCTAACATCTTTTTTGTTTTTTAGAAAGGCTCTCTGTCCTTTCTGCTGTTCCTCAGCCTCAGCATTTGAGTTTTGGAATCTTGGCCTCTGCTTGCCTGTTAGTTTGGGTGAAATGGAGCACAGGAAGTTTACTCTCATTAGCAAGGCCATTAGAGAGATAGCAATTTCTTTCCATGTTGGAAATTTCTAAATGCATATTCCTATAATAGCATTTTAAGTGAGATTTAGATACTGTAATTATTATGTATATGGTATATTAATTACTATATATAATAACAGTATATTATAGAGTGTATTATGTAAACAGTATATTAATTTAGTGAGATTATCATGGGTGATTTGTGAACTGGTGTTAGTATCTCATCACCAGTTATAACATTTGAAAGGGATAAATATGTTCTGGGTTGCAAAGAAATTTAGTAATATTATTTTTTAAAAATCAGTTACTGCTTGGCTTTTATTGTCCCATAATTTAGTGCTATCTTTGGGGGATGATTTGGGTTTTGCCCTTTCAGGAAGATGATAGTTGTCATTTCTCTTGTTGCTTGTGCATTTTCCTCTAGCAATCTTCCCTTCCCTGTCAGGTTTATGAGCACTGTTTTTAGTGGTCTAAGAAAGTCAAATGATCTACGTTGGCATTAATAGGATTATTTCTAAGTTCAGCCAGTAGTCAACTTTGAATAGGATTTCTGAGATATTTTCTGGAAAGCAAAAGAGCTGTAGCTTAGTACAAAGATTATACCTTTAATTTTGTTTCCTCAGAGTCCTTTTGAGTAGTCAATGTTTTTAGATTTCATTCTGGCTCTTTGGAGTTGTCAAATAAGTGACTTTCAGTAAATAAAATGTTAATATATTTATTATAAAAACATTAGCCATTTCTGTTATTCAAGTTAAGTGCTCATTTCATAAGATGTGTTCATTTAGATATGTAAACATATCTTTAGCTGCAGAGTAAGATATTTATCTTAGTGCTTTATCTGTCAGACTGCAACATATCACTACTGGTTAAATTTGAAATGCTTTTTAACCTTTTTAATTTTTTTAATCTTGTGGATTTATTATGCTAAAGCAAACTGTTATTAAATTCCCATTTAGTTATAGTTCCAACGCTTGTGTTAGGAACTATATACACCTATTAATGAAATGTTTGACATACAATTTAATTTTTATTCCTCTTTCCTAGTTAAAGAGTAGAGTATATCAAGGTAAATCTTTAGGCTTGTTTTATTTGTACTATTCCCTCTATACTGGTGTTTGATATGGCTTTTTTTTTTTTTTTTTTGAGACAGAGTTTCGCTCTTGTTACCCAGGCTGGAGTGCAATGGCACGATCTCAGCTCACTGCAACCTCCGCCTCCTGGGTTCAGGCAATTCTCCTGCCTCAGCCTCCTGAGTAGCTGGGATTATAGGCACGCACCACCATGCCCGGCTAATTTTTTGTAGTTTTAGTAGAGGCGGGGTTTCACCATGTTGACCAGGATGGTCTCGCTCTCTTGACCTCGTGATCCACCCACCTCGGCCTCCCAAAGTGCTGGGATTACAGGCTTGAGCCACCGCGCCCGGCCTGATATGGCTTTTATATGTAAGTAGTTTTAGTGACTTCTGATGCCTGACTGACTTACAGCTTCTGAAAACTTTCCTATTCCTAGGTTGCTAGCTTGGATGATAGAGTAAATGGTGATGCTCCCAACTGAGATGGGAATGAGGAGGAACAAATTGTGGGAGGAGGGAGAAGATTAGTTTCATTAGGGGCAGATTTACCTTAAACATTGGTGTACTAGTTTATTACATGTGACCAGTTTTTCTGTGTTAATGATTTAGGACATTAAATATTTATTTAAGTAGATAATTTCAGGACTAGAAATATAAATCAGCAGGCTTGCATTTTCTGTTTCTCTTTGCAAATGACATATTTGAAGTGATGCCATCTTCTGAGAAAAAAAATGCTTCATACAGGGAGGAATATTGACCTTTAATATTTTACTGGGTTTCCCATATAGGAAATAAATTTAAATTAGACTCTCATTGAAATAAAAGTTATTATATTTTTCTTAAATTGTAACAATGTTTCTACATTCTTATTCCTATTAGCAGATTGCTTTTTGTATTAATCTGTTCTCACACTGCTGTAAAGAAATACCTAAGGCCAGATGTGATGGCTCATGCCTGTAATCCCAACACTTTGGGAGGCCGAGGTAGGAAGATTGCTTGAGCTCAGGAGTTTGAGACCAGCCTGGGCAACATGGAGAAACTCCATTTCTATTTTAAAAAATACAAAAATTAGCCAGGTGTGGTGGCACACACCTGTGGTCTCAGATACTTGGGAGGCTGAGACAGGAGAATTGCTTGAGCCCGGGAGGTGGAGCCTGCAGTGAGCTGAGATTGTGCCACTGAACTCCAGCCTGGGCAACAGACCGAGACCCTGTCTCAAAAAAAGAAATATCTGAGACTGGGTAATTTATGAGAAAGAGGTTTAATTAGCTCATAATTCCTTAGGCTATACAGGAAGCATAGTGTCATCTGCTTCTGCAGAGACCTCAGGTAGCTTTTACCCATAGCAGGAGGCAAAGCAAGAGCAGGCCGTCTTACATGGCAGAAGCAGGAGCAAGAGAGAGTGGGGAGATGCCACACACTTTTAAACAACCAGACTCCACAAGAACTCAGTCACTGTCACAAGAACAGCACCACAGGGATGGTGATAAACCACTCATGAGAAGTCACCCCTATGATCCAGTCGCCTCCCACCAGGTCCCACCTCCAACATTGAGGACTATAATTTGACTTGAGATTTGGTGGGGACACAATCCAAACCATATCATATTTCAAAGCCATAATAGTTATGTTAAGAAGTTCTTTTTCCTCATAGTGCCAGATAACATGTCTCTTTGTTGATACATTGGGTAATTCAGTTTCATTTAGTGATCATGATAACCTATATATTTTCTTTTTTCAGTCACTGAATAGCAGATTTCTGAGAAGTTGAAGATTATTATGAAAGATAATACAGAACTTGTACAGAAATTGTCAAATTATGAACAGAAGGTATAATTATTCTTTTTTTTCCCATGGTCCCTGCTTGAATTATTTTCACCTGTCTTATAGTTCAGTTACTATGGTATTTTAAAATAATATTTATTATTCCATTAATTCCTATAAACAATCCAGGGCTTAAGCAATCATGTGTGTAAGGTACTGTTTTCTTCTATAAGAGGCCAGTCACTTCAAAGTAAGTTCCAATAGCACAATACTTTGTATTTCTGGATTTTGAATGCTTTATTTTTTGTAGATCAAGGAATCAAAGAAACATGTTCAAGAAACCAGGAAATGAAATATGATTCTCTCTGATGAAGCAATTAAATTTAAGGTAAAAACTTCTTTTGAGGATTACATTTTAAAACAAAAGTAAAAATTAATGAATATAACTAATCTTAATATCTTTTTTGTAGGATAAAATCAAGACACTCGAAAAAAATAATGAAATTCTGGGCTACACAACTAAAAATCTTTGTGTTATGTTGGAATCTGAGAGAGAACAGAATGTCAAGAATCAGGATTTGGTAGAGTTTTGCTGCTAAGTGTTACTAATAATTTGGTTTTTGAACTCTGTAGATGGATTTGAACTTTTTATTTTCCATCGTGTTCTGTGAAGTAAGAGTGCAAGTCAGGGAAGTTGAACCTACTTATGTCCATTTTTGTGGGATTTTAAGTACTTACACAAGAAGTTACTCTTATGGGCCTAGGAAGTATTTTGGTTCTCAACCCTAGGTAATTGTTGTATTGCTTGGCTCTGCCCTCCAAAACATGTGGAACAACTAAGAAACCACAACCCAGTTGAATAGTCCTTGTGTTTTGTTTTGTTTTGTTTTGCAAAGTTTTATTTTTTTCACTATAAGCATTTTACTTTATTAATATAATAGTTTCAGAATGACATAAAAATTTCAAAGATAGCAAAGAGTGTTCCCATAAATCCTACAACCTATTAATCTTGATGAGCTGACTGAGCTTAGTATCGCCAGGTTTCTTCACTGTAAAATTACTTTTTTTCTAAACTTTTTCATTATTGTACTCTTTGGAAGGAAGTTAGTAACACAGCCCACAGTTAAAAAGTGTAGGATTATGCTCCATCCCCTTGAGGAGCCAGGATCTTCATAAATTATTTGGAATTCTTGTGTATGCATGATCTGTCTATTCTCACTCCAATTCTACCATTTTTAATTTAGGCAAGAGAAATTTTAAAGTACCTTGGGGATTTTTTTTTCTCTCTTGCCCCAAGGAAAAAAAAAACCACATTGATTTGAACTGGTTAACTTGAAAGTTTTTTCAGTTTCTTTTCTTTCATCTTTTAGTCTCGCCATCTACCACATTTTATTCTAACAAGGAAGGTTGCATATGCCATGAAATATTTACACCTTTGATTATTTTCCTTTACCTCTTTAAGTTCTTGATTTTTCCCTAGGAAAAAACTGAAAAACCTGCTTTTACCTGAAACACAGGATGGCTCTGGGATTTACTTCGTTGATGTTTCCTCTTTTTAGTGTATATCCCAGTGTTTCTACTGAAATCCTAACATGCATTTTGTGTTCTGTTTTTACATGGCAGATATCAGAAAACAAGAAATCTATAGAGAAGTTAAAAGATGATATTTCCATGAATGCTTCAGAATTTTCAGAGGTAAAGCTGACTATAATTCCTGCAGGATATTAAAACTGTATCATAGTTTTATTGAGGAGCAAAAATTTGATATGTGTTAAAATGTGCAAAAAATGAAAACTACGTGATGTTGGGTTGGGAAAGTAACATTTTTTGTTGTTTTCTTTGGAATTACTTCACTAATAGGAGTGTTATGCATTAGGTTCAAATTGCACTTAATGAAGCTAAGCTTAGTGAAGAGAAAGTGAAGCCTGAATGCTATCGGGTTCAAGAAGAAAATGCTAGGCACCCAGTATCATATCACATGAATACCTTTTTTTCAGATCTATTTTTAAGGTAATGTACATGCAGGATTCCCTTCTTAGATATACAAAGTTTAAATTATATTTCCAAAATTGAGTATAGGTATACACTTTCTGTCTGTTCTGGATTTTCTGTTCTGTACAATTTATTTTGACAGTCAGAATGTTTAGTCTTGTTTTGTCAAACACCAATTACTATTAACTTGAGTAGCCTTAAGAGGGTAAGAGATTGACTTTTTAGACCTAATAATTAGATATTTTATCATTCTCCTTTTTGTAGTTACTGCTTCACTAGCCAAGGGAAGATTACATGATCAGGAGTCTAGACTTGAGAGATAGTAGAATGAGCCCTTCAGTTCCTTCTGGAAGTGAATTATTTGAATTGGCTATAATTTTCTGGAGGATGCAATAAACGAGATAGATTTCCTTGTCAGCTCTGATGTTCTCACTACAGCTCTGAGGATTGGGGTCACTCTCTCTTCCCACTTAACCAAGGTCTTAGCCCATAGTGATAGGCTAAGGAGTGGCATGTGTCCTTACCTCCTTGTCTCATTCACTTGGTCTTGTCCCTAGTGCAAAAGCCCTAACCTGTGGGAATCATGTATTTTAACTTTTCAGTTGCAGCAGGAAATTGAAGACTGGAGTAAATTGTATGCCCAGCTCAGTGAGCAAATCAAATCATTTGAGAAGTCTCAGAAAGATTTGGAAGTAGCTCTCATGCACAAGGACGACAATATTAATGTAAGTACATTCTCATGAATACAAGCTGAATTCTTGTGAATTATCATGAAATCTGTTGAACTAAAATGGGAAGACTTTAATGCCCTCTTACTTCTTTTCTAGGCTTTGACTAACTGCATTACGCAGTTGAATCGATTAGAGTGTGAATCTGAATTTGAGGGTCAAAATAAAAGAGGAAATGATTCAGATGAATTAGCAAATGGAGAAGTGACAGGTAAGATCAGTCTCAAGGAGGATGGACCCCTTTTCCCTTCCTATCTTTAAGTACACTAATGCTACTTTTCATCTGGTTGCATTTCCTCTTAAGCTTTAGAGTTGTTAACACATATCACTGGATTTGTGTATATGTCTATTTGCATTGGGCAGAGGTGGATTGCTAGGGTATGGCATAGCAATGAACATGCAAGGAGCACTGCCTTTGTTTTTACATCTCCTTGAGACTAGAAGGGTGCATGGGAGCTGCACTGGTCATGTCTTACACCTTTAAGTATTGAACATATAGAGTACTAGAAACTGTGTTTCTCAATTTCATGGAGATAGCATTTTAAAACTCGTCATCTTAGGTGCTGTTTCGTTTTAAGGCCCACCACTGGTTTTAAGAGTACTAAGGTCATTGGAGGCATGAACTAAGGCTGTGAGAGAAAACCACAACTGGTTTTAAGAGTACTGAGGTGGTTGGATCCAGAAACCAAGGCCATAAGATTGGAAGCTATAGGGTAGCAGTGTTTACTGATGAGGAAATTGTTTCTAGATGTTGTCTCTCAAGTTGGATATTGCTTACGTAGTGAGTGTTTTAAACCACACCTGATGGCAGATTCTGGAGGAGAATAGGAGGGAATCTTTCTGAATGAGACACTTACTAAGCCCAGGTGGAGATAGATCTGAGATAGAAGACAGAGCTTTATCTCACATGTTTCTTCTTGCTCAAGAATGGCATGTATAACATGTTTATTGTGCAAACAGGAATTCACTTTTTGGATCTAGGTTTGCAGTTCTCTAAAAAGTCAGTCAATTCTGTTCTATTTTTGTTTGTTCTTTAAATGTTTGAACATGATAATTGTTTAGTTTTACATAAATCAAGAAAATACAGATTTAAAACACAAGAGAAGAAAAAGAAATGAAAGTCTTTTGTTTTTTAGGTGACCAAAATGAGAAGATGAAAAATCAAATTAAGCAGATGATGGATGTCTCTCAGGTATAATCCTTTTTTTAGAGTCCCATAAGTGCCTGTGAATGCTTCCACTGTGTCTCCCTTATATGAATACTTCTCTCTTCTGTAATTTTTAGACACAGACTGCAATATTGGTAGTTGAAGAGGATCTAAAACGTTTACAACTTAAGCTAAGAGCCTCCATGTCCACTAAATGTAACCTGGAAGGTAGGTTGCTTCTTGAGAAGAAATTGCTATGTATTGGAAAGATGCAAAATTGCATTAGATAGATAAAGACTGGTTTCCTGCTTTCATACTTCTCACTCCTCTCAGCACCAAACCCCCAACCAAGTTCTCAAGTTCTTGTGCACACACATAGGGCTCAAATGTTTTACCCTTTACAGACCAGATAAAGAAATTCGAAGATGACCGCAACTCACTGCAATCTGCCAAAGATGGACTGGAAGATGAGTGCAGAACCCTGAGGCAGAAAGTGGAGATTCTGAATGAACTGTATCAGCAGAAGGAGATTGCTTTGCAAAAGGAAGATTTTGATCATTTACTGTTCACTGTCACGTGACTAAATAAAGGTGTACTAATACAGATAATGTTATCTTTTTTAGGATTACTTATACTTTTCTCCATCTCTAATTAGTATAAATTTGTCTTTCTTCCTATCTGCTTTGTTTCTCATAACCTGCATTTTTCTTTGCTTTCTAACCAGTTGTCAGAAACTGTTGCCTGTAGCTCATGTAAGGGGGAGCAGTTGACTGGTACTGACAGTTACTGCTGTGGAAGTGCTTCTCTTTTGAAGATCTGTCCACGCCTTTTCTGTGGCTCCACCACTAATTTCACTTTCCTTTCTTTATGGTCAATTATGTATTTTCCTTTAAAAAGTCTGAGTGATTTGTATGACATGTGTTTTAGTAGAATAAAAACTTCAAAAAAAGGAAATTTTGCTTATTAAAGGTACATTAAGTTTTGGACTTCACAGAGTCAAATATTCAGACTAAATGTAATTGTGGCAAAGATGAGTTTTGAATATAGAACTAATTGGTGTATATATTTAGATATTAACCTTCTGAAATACACTTCACAAATTTTGAGCTAGGTGTCTTTTGAAAACTATTTTTATAATTCATTTCAAGTTTTTTCTCCATAAAAACATCTGAATTCTCTAAAAATAGTATCTGTCTGTGACAGATACTATTTGTGTTTGCTCTTATATTTTACTCTATGGTGTATATGGCAGTGTGTGAGAAGAACTCGCTTGCTAAGCAAATTTAACCTTTTAAAATGCTTAGTCTGCGACTGCCGTATGCCATTAAACATTAAAACTATACTATTAACTTTTTCTCTAATTCTTTGCTCACCAAGCAGCCAGTTTAAATTTTCCAGATTTTGCTCAGGCCAGCTCTAAATGCCTATCCTGCTTCAGAGAGACATTCCTCATTTCATTACTTTTTTAAAAAGAGCACACCTCTGCCTCCAGTAGTAATGTGAATTACTTAAATGGCAACTGTTTTTCTTCATGATCCAGTTAACCCATTCATGTGCCACCACATTCATTCTGCCTCCATGTGTGGTTTGTACTCTGCTGTCCACCCCTAAAGTCACTGTGTGTATTCAGGCCCTTGTCATCTTTTATGCCAGTCCCCTAGCTACTCACCTATCTATCTTCAGTCTTTCTTATACATCTGCTTGCAAATTCTGATTGCCTCTATAGCTGCTAGAGTGAACTTTTGAAAATACAAGTCTGGGGGGGAGATCCAAGATGGCCGTTTAGGAGCAGCTCAGGATTGCAGCTCCCAGTGAAAGCGCAGAGGGTGAGTGGACGCCGCGTTTTTATTGCCCACAGACTAGGAAATTCCCGGGCAGAGGAGCTCCACGGTCGCCAGCGCGGCTGTTTCGGCCAGCGCAGCTGTTTCGGCCAGCGCGGCTGTGCCGGCCAGCGCTGCTGCTTTGCCCCGCGCGGCTGCTTTGTCGGCGCCCCGGAGCCGCGGTTCTCCGTACAAAATACACCGGTCCGGGGGTCCTTTTGGCTGGCGATTGGAGCCACGGGAAGTCGCCCATATGCTGGTTCAAAAAGGGGACTGAGCAGAGAACCAGGACAGTAGATTCCAGGGCAAAAAAAAAAAAGCGCCACAAACCTCAGTGCTGCTGTTTAAGCCAGCGCAGTGAGTGGCCGCAGGGGAAAACAAACAGACCCCGGCGCCTCTTCAACAGGCGACTGGAACACCAACTTAAAAAAGGCTCTGAGGCAGGGAGCCAGGCGATCAGGCTCGGCTGGCCCCACCCCCACAAAAGAACAGCAACCAGAAACTCTGGATTGAGAGTTTCACAGCAAGCGCAGCTGAACCCAGGACGGTCCAGCTCTGTCGGGGAGGGGCGTCCGCCATTACCGAGGCAGCCCGCCGTTGCCAAGGCAACCCGCCACACCAGAGACTCCGCCCCAACAGAGGCGGGCCACCATCGCCAAAGCAGTTCTAACTACACCCACATAATCAGGACTGCAGGAAAGTTCACTCGGCAGGGGGCGCAGCCCACAGCAGCTCAGCAAAGCTGCCATAGGCCGACAGTGACTAGGCGGCCTCCTTGCTGGGCTGGGCAGGTCTGAAGGAAAAAAAAAAAAAGAAGGTGGCAGCATAACGGAAACTCATAAATAAAGCCCTAAATCCCTGGGACAGAGCACCTGGGAACAAAAAGCAGTTTATGAGTTCAGCTGCAGCAGACCTAAAAGTACCTGCCCAGCAGCTCTGAATGAACAACAACAGAGCTCACAACTCACCATTTGAGCTCCTATAAAGAAAAGACCGTCTCCTCAAGCAGCTCCCTGACCCCTATATATCCAAAAAGACACCTCATAAAAGAGAGATCAGATTGACACTAGGCGGGTATCCGTCTGGGACAAAGATAGCAGAAGAAGAAAACTGGTAACAACCCTTGCTGTTCAACAGCTGCTGCAGGTGAACCCCAGGCAAGCAGGGCCTGGAGTGAACCTCAGCAGACCTACAGCAGAGGGGCCAGACTGTCAGAAGGAAAACCAAGAAACAGAAATAACCTCATCAACAACAAACAGAACGTCAATCTGGAAGATTTGAGACCCAATCTGAAAGCCAGCAACTACAAAGTCGACAGGTGGATAAATCCTTAAGGATGGGAAGAAACCGGCGCAAAAAGGATGAAAACACCCGAAACCAGAACACCTCTCCTCCTAAAAGGGATCACAACTCCTCACCAGCAAGGGAACAAGGTTGGATGGAGAACGAGTGTGATGAAATGACAGAATCAGAATTCAGAAGGTGGGTAGTAAGAAACTTCTGTGAACTTAAAGAACATGTTCTAACCAAATGCAAAGAAACTAAGAACCTTGAAAAAAGATTTGACGAAATGCTAACAAGAATGGACAAAATAGAAAGGAATATAAGTGAATTGATGGAGCTGAAAAATGCAACACGAGAACTTCGTGAAGCATGCACAAGTATCAACAGCCGACTTGACCAAGCAGAAGAAAGGATATCAGAGGTCGAAGATCAACTCAATGAAATAAAACGGGAAGGCAAGACTGGAGAAAAAAGGGTAAAAAGGAATGAACAAAGTCTCCAAGAAATGTGGGACTATGTGAAAAGACCTAATCTACGTTTGATAGGCATACCTGAATGCGAGGAAGAGAATGAATCCAAGCTGGAAAATAGTCTTCAGGATATTATCCAGGAAAATTTCCCCAACCTAGCAAGGCAGGCAAACATTCAAGTCCAGGAAATACAGAGAACACCACAAAGATATTTGTCAAGAAGAGCAACCCCAAGGCACGTAATTGTCAGATTCACCAGGGTCAAAATGAAGGAGAAAATACTAAGGGCAGCCAGAGAGAAAGGTCGGGTTACCCATAAAGGGAAGCCCATCAGACTCACAGCAGATCTCTCAGCAGAAACCCTACAAGCCAGAAGAGAATGGGGGCCAATATTCAACATCCTTAAAGAAAAGAACTTTCAACCCAGAATCTCCTATCCAGCCAAACTAAGCTTCATAAGTGAAGGAAAAATAAAATCCTTTGGGAACATGCAAGTACTCAGAGATTTCGTCACCACCAGGCCAGCTCTACAAGAGCTCCTGAAAGAGGCTCTACACATATAAAGGAACAACAAGTACCAGCTCAACTAAAGGGCAAAACAGCCAGCTAGCACCAAAATGGCAGTATCAAATTCACACATAACAATATTAACCCTAAATGTAAATGGACTAAATGCCCCAATCAAAAGACATAGACTGACAAATTGGATCAAAAGACAAAACCCATCGGTGTGCTGTATCCAGGAAACCCATCTCACATGCAAGGATACACAAAGGCTCAAAATAAAGGGATGGAGGAAGATTTACCAAGCAAATGGAGAGCAAAAAAAAGCAGGAGTTGCAATTCTCATCTCTGATAAATTAGACTTTAAAGCAACAAAGATCATAAGAGACAAAGAGGGACATTACATAATGGTAAAAGGATCAATGCAACAAGAAGAGCTAACGATCCTAAATATATATGCACCCAATACAGGAGCACCCAGATACATAAGGCAAGTTCTTAATGACTTACAAAGAGACTTAGACTCCCACACAATAATAGTGGGAGACTTTAACACCCCATTGTCAATATTAGACAGATCAACCAGACAGAAAATTAACAAGGATATCCAGGACTTGAACTCAGACCTGGACCAAGCAAACCTAATAGACATTTACAGAACTCTCCATCCCAAATCCACAGAATATACATTCTTCTCAGCACCACATCACACCTACTCTAAAATTGACCACATAATTGGGAGTAAATCACTCCTCAGCAAATGCAAAAGAATGGAAATCGTAACAAACAGTCTCTCAGACCACAGTGCAATCAAGTTAGAACTCAGAATTCAAAAACTAACTCAGAACCGCACAGCTTCATGGAAACTGAACAACTTGCTCTTGAATGTTGACTGGATAAACAATGAAATGAAGGCAGAAATAAAGATGTTCTTTGAAACCAACGAGAATGAAGACACAACATACCAGAATCTCTGGGACACATTTAAAGCAGTCTCTAGAGGAAAATATATAGCAATAAGTGCCCACATGAGAAACAAGGAGAGATCAAAAATTGACACCCTATCGTCAAAACTGAAAGAGCTAGAGGAGCAAGATCAAAAAAACTCAAAGCCTAGCAGAAGACAAGAAATAGCTAAGATCAGAGCAGAACTGAAGGAGATAGAGACACAAAAAACCCTTCAAAAAATCAATAAATCCAGGAGCTGGTTTTTTGAAAAGATCAACAAAATAGACAGACCACTAGCCAGATTAATAAAAAAGAAAAGAGAGAATAACCAAATAGATGCAATAAAAAACGATAAAGGGGATATAACCACAGATTCCACAGAAATTCAAACCATCATCAGAGATTATTACAAACAACTCTATGCACACAAACTAATAAACCTGGAAGAAATGGATAAATTCCTGGACACTTGCCTCCTGCCAAGCCTAAACCAGGAAGAAGCCGAAACCCTGAACAGACCCATAACAAGGTCTGAAGTTGAGGCAGCAATTAAGAGCTTACCACCCAAAAAAAGCCCAGGTCCAGATGGGTTCACAGCTGAATTCTACCAGACATACAAAGAGGAGCTGGTACCATTTCTTCTGAAACTATTCCAAACAATACAAAAAGAGGGAATTCTTCCCAAATCATTTTATGAGACCAACATCATCCTGATTCCAAAACCCGGCAGAGACTCAACAAGAAAAGAAAACTACAGGCCAATATCTATGATGAACATAGATGCAAAAATCTTCAATAAAATACTGACAAGCCAATTGCAACAGCACCTCAAAAAGCTTATCCACCATGATCAGGTAGGCTTCATCCCGGGGATGCAAGGCTGGTTCAACATACGCAAGTCTATAAACGTAATTCACCACATAAACAGAACCAAAGACAAAAACCACATGATTATCTCAATTGATGCAGAGAAGGCCTTTGACAAAATTCAACAGCCCTTTATGCTAAAAACACTCAATAAACAAGGTATCAATGGAACGTATCTCAAAATAATAAAAGCTATTTATGACAAACCAACAGCCAATATCATACTGAATGGGAAAAAACTGGAAGCATTCCCCTTGAAATGTGGCACCAGACAAGGATGCCCTCTCTCACCACTGCTATTCAATATAGTATTAGTAGTTCTAGCCAGAGCAATCAGGCAAGAAAAAGAAATAAAGGGCATTCAAATAAGAAAGGAGGAAGTCAAATTGTCTCTATTTGCAGACGACATGATTGTATATCTAGAAGACCCCATCATCTCAGCCCCAAACCTCCTGAAACTCATAAGCAAGTTCAGCAAAGTCTCAGGATACAAAATCAATGTGCAAAAATCACATGCATTCCTATACACCAGTAAGACTTAAAGAGAGCCAAATCAAGAACAAACTTCCATTCACAATAGCCACAAAGAGAATAAAATACCTAGGAATACAACTAACAAGGAATGTAAAGGACCTCTTCAAGGAGAACTACAAGCCACTGCTCAACGAAATAAGAGAGGACACAAACAGATGGAGAAACATCCCATGTTCATGGTTAGGAAGAATCAATATCGTGAAAATGGCCATACTGCCCAAAGTAATTTACAGATTCAATGCTATCCCCATCAAGCTACCAATGACCTTCTTTGCAGAACTGGAAAAAACCACCTTAAACTTCATATGGAAGCCAAAGAGAGCCCGCATAGCCAAGTCAATTCTAAGCAAAAAGAACAAAGCGGGGGGCATCACACTACCAGACTTCAAACTATACTACAAGGCTACAGCAATCAAAACAGCATGGTACTGGTACCAAAACAGAGATATAGACCAATGGAACAGAACAGAGGTCTCGGAGGCAACACAACCTTTCTACAACCATCTGATCTTTGACAAACCAGACAAAAACAAGCAATGGGGAAAGGATTCCCTGTTCAATAAATGGTGTTGGGAAAGCTGGCTAGCCATGTGCAGAAAGCAGAAACTGGACCCCTTCCTGACACCTTACACTAAAATTAACTCCAGATGGATTAAAGACTTAAACATAAGACCTAACACCATAAAAACCCTAGAAGAAAATCTAGGCAAAACCATTCAGGACATAGGTGTAGGCAAGGACTTCATGACCAAAACACCAAAAGCATTGACAACAAAAGCCAAAATAGACAAATGGGACCTAATCAAACTCCACAGCTTCTGCACAGCAAAAGAAACAATCATTAGAGTGAATCGGCAACCAACAGATTGGGAAAAAATTTTTGCAGTTTACCCATCTGACAAAGGGCTGATATCCAAAATTTACAAAGAACTAAAGCAGATTTACAAGAAAAAAAACTAACAAGCCCATTCAAAAGTGGGCAAAGGATATGAACAGACACTTCTCAAAAGAAGACATACGTGAGGCCAACAAACATATGAAAAAATGCTCATCATCACTGGTCATCAGAGAAATGCAAATCAAAACTACACTGAGATACCATCTCACGCC